>NC_141541.1:45563888-45715277 GCF_021556685.1 Rattus norvegicus
TTTAATTGGAGGTGATCTTGTCCACCTAAGAGAGCACATGCCCTAGAAAGACAAAACCCACCTGCAGGAGCTGTGGTGATGCCTCACAAGTTAGAGTACCTACTGCTCTCTCAGAAGAAGCACGTGGTTCCTAACAATCATCTACAAGAGGGAATGTGATTCCTTCTTTTGGACTATGAGGGAAATTCACCCAGCACAAGCCACAGACATACAGTAGAGAAAAAGACCCATTGACATAAATGATCATTCTACGCCTAATCCGCAACAATAAAAACACAGCATATGTATGGTCTAGGACAACAGCATTTATCAAAACCTATTTCCCAAGATGATTTTGAAGGTCATTATCTGTGTGGGTATATTGATCGTGTACTGCAAGAAAGCATGAAGCACATGGTTCTCCATTATGATTACTTCTATATTTCTTTGGAATCATTGTCAATTTTTCTGCAGCTCTACAACTATGAGTGTATATCAGTCAATATGTGTTACACAGGATCAAGGATGAATGTGTGTTGTAGACTATTATATACTAAGATTAGCAGAACACATGACCGCATGGATAAAGAATGGCAGTGATCACATCATAAAATGTGCATCCAAGAAAAGAACACATTATCCAGCCAATATACGCTATCACACTTAAGGTGGTAGGGAAAGCAAACATGTATCAAATTGGCAAATGGAATCAGATATTTTTAGGCTGACACAGCTGCTTGTCCCTACCAGATGTTGCTTGGTCTGGAGGTTGCTGGTTTTCTCCTGTTCGTCTTTAACTTTCTTGTTCAAATCAAACAAAAATTTCTGTAGCAGCGGTGCAGAATCAAGCTGTTCTGCTTTGCTCTCCTTTCTGAATGGGAACAACTTCTTCTGCATACATATCTTGTCCATATGGATCCGGCTGGGCAGGTTGCTGGAAACACACACTGCATAGTTAGATCCTGCACCCTCTTCCTCCCATTCCTACTCCCAAGTCTCACAAACTCGCTCTGGACCCAGATACCAGTGAAAACTTCATAGAATACATCTTGATAAACACAAGGTTGCTGCACAAACATCAAACAGCCAATTCAGGGAAGAATAAATTGTTTCTGTGACCCAAGTACCAAAAAGCGTTCATTTCTCTCCAAAACAACAGGGGATATACATCTATCCATGGAAGCAAAAGGCATGGGGGCAACATTAATAAATAGTGGGCAAATACCCTCAAAGGAGGTCAGTAGAATTAAGGGAAGTTCATGTTACCCATGTGGTCCACACACTGAGTTTTGTTAAACCTCGTGTGACCGCAGAGGCCCAGTTCAGCTATTAGCCATTTGGTGAGCTGAATAAGTACTGGTCTACCTAGAGCCTTCTGAAAATGCCTAGACACTCTGGGTATGAGTAACAGTCTCCTGTGGACCTAAAAACTGAGTCCAAAAGGCCCAGGGCACAGTGATGTTTAAAGAGCACAAGACACGGAGCCAGAGCTGCTAGACCTCCAATCAGAACAAAAGATGGCACCTGTGGGCAAAGCACAGTTAATGGCCTCTCTGACCAGTGCTCACCGATAGAAGTTAATCTCCTTCTGGAGCTCCTGAAATTTCTCACAATGCTCGATGTTCCTCATCTCTAAGTTGTGCAGTAATGACATGACCTCCCTCTCCTTTATCTTCAATTTTTCATAAAATGGATTTGACCTGATGTAGCGGCTGGCCCTAGGAGAGTAAAACCCAATGAACATCTGTGTTTAGGAATATATGAACTCAGGCTGGGTCTTCTAGTACCCCAGTCCTGGGAGGACAATTTCTGAGTTCTACATATTGGGAGCTTCTTCAGCTTCAGAAACCTGTTATTCTGGGCCCAGGACCCCATAAGCTCGGCATCGAGATAAAGGGTTCCCAGGTTCCCTTTCTTCACTCAGAAGGGCTGGATCTGCAGTCAAGCTACTTATGCTAACAAGGGCCTAGGCCACAGCTCTCCCACATCCAAGATCTAGAAAACTGTGATTTCAATTTTCCTGTTTTGACAACAGGAATTCTACATCCTGAATAATTAATATTGTAGAGACACACAATTCACACAATTATGGAGTTGAGACCATAAATCGCCACAAAATTATAATCTGCCCAAATGGCACAAATATACAGACAAATGTGACCACATTGGCAAAGAAGTTTGCAGTTGAAAGAGGGACTCACAAAACAAAGCACTCACATCACCATGAAATTGTTATACATGAATATACTCAGGAAAAAACATAGACCCCTAGATTCCAAGTGTGGGGGGGAAATATAAACATATAAAAATTGCGCATATGCATGTAGGTGTGTACACACAGAGACACAGAAACTGGGACATAGCCACAGGAAAAGAAAAGTAAACAGTAAGAGAATGAAAAAGGGAGCGAAATATGCAAACGGAGAACACAATCAGAATCAGAAAAAACGCATGCCACATTATTGGCTCAGAGGTAAAGAAAAAAGAAGGAAAAGCCCTGTGTCTCTGGCCATCTAGTCAAACATTGAGATGAACAATTGGGGATCTGTCACCTCAGGCTACTGCAACAAGAGTCCTCACTCAGTCACCTTCCTAGCACACACCCAAACTCACAGCACCTAGAACCTTGCAAAGCTACCACCTGTCAAGGGCTTTCCAAATGCACACTGGGAACTCATGCTCCAGGAATGTTATCCCTGAATCCTCACTAAGGCCACAAGTTCAGATTTTCAGCTGGAGGCAGCAGATGAGACCATTTCCCATCTCACTCCTGACCAAGGGTCAGGTTCTGATCTCCTCTATATCAGAAATGAGGTTTAGGACGAGTATTTTGGGAGGCACAGCTTTCTAGACCCAACACCTTAATAGAATACGATGGAGGTGACATTGCAGGTCCATGAGTGACACAAGGCAGTTTGGAGCAATGCATACCTGTTGTTCCTGTATCTCTCTGTCACGTAAGTCAGGAGATCTCTTAGCTCATTTCTCTCCTCAGTAGCTGACTGCAGCTGTCTAATCAGTCTCTGCTCTTCTGTGTTCTCCGTGTTGGCCTCCTTGTTGATTACCACAGGGCCAGGGGATGATGTCAGTCTCCCATCGTCTGCAGGTAGAAGAACACAAGTGAACATTCATGGAGAGACTAGGGGAGTGTACATAGACCATGGCGATGCCCTAACAGGAGAAGAGCATGTGTAGAACACAGTGTCACCACAACGAGTTTGTTGTTGCCTAAGAGACCTCCTCAGTGGAAGTCAACTCTCCCAGCACTCTATAGCGACCAAGAGATGTCAGATGCCGGGTGTTCCCTATGCCTGCCAACCATACTCAAGTACCACAGAGATGGTTTCTACAGGATTCTTATCAACTTAACAGGGTACAACTTTCTTTCAGGACCCTAACCCCTGTACTTTCAGAAGTCAGATGATAAATTCAACCTCCAAAAGTTTTGAGTGATTGGAGATACTCAGATGTCCTGCACTGATACTCTAGGCCACCCCATTTGGAGTTAAAAAGCTTTGATGGGGAAGTCACCATCAACAGACTTATCAATTCCCCTGTCTGAAACACCAAATGCCACAGAAGTACCAATTGGTTACAGGCTGATTCTTGGTGTACTTGCTCCACATCGTTTTGGAACTGTAAAAAGATGTTCGTAACACACAAACTCTAATGTATAATGCTAAGGATGTCCTATCCCTGAACATTAGAAAAAGTCAAAGGAGTTCTAAGAACATAAGGTCATTGCCAGAAGCATAATTCTCTCCCTGATACTAAAGTCAGAGATCTACTTTATTTAAAGAAGCAATGAAAGTGAATTAGATTTATACTCTGTCTAAATTCAATAAAGATGGACACTCAATGTCTCCTGATGGTGTTATTATATCAATGTAACTTAACATATGCACTTTAAAAATGAAGGCCAGAAGTTCACAGAATAATAGCATTGGCCTTACCATATCCTCCCTTTGGGGATGGGCAAACTAATGTTCTCAAATCCTTGACTTTCAGGAATTGTGATCTTCATGGAATTTCAATTCCTTTGCAGATACTCCAGTTGTTGAGGCCCATTGGTAAACAGGTCAGCCTAAGCCTATTCTCCCTCTGAAAGAAAGCTCAGCCTACAATTCACAGAACTTACTCCGCATTCCCCAGGCCACCTTTCTTTGTCCATCATTTGTTTTTGATGAAAGGCGAGATTCCCTCATTCCAGTCTGTCCAAAATCAACGTTCACTCTACCAAAATGCTTGCGAAGACGGGAATACATGTCTTCCTGTGTATCTGCAAGCAGGGACTGAGAAAAAGTAGGGCACTGGTGGTTACTACAACGCTGGTGACATCACAGAGGATGCCAAGAACTCTCTAGGACACAATAGAATGTTCAAGAAGGGTCAGCTGATGTCATGGTGAACAGACTTTGCCTCTCTGCTAATAATCTCCCTGTATAGTGCATAAGCTGAGGTGCCCTTTCCAGGATACCTTCCCAGGGCATAGCCCCTGAGTACCTCCTGCTTCCAAGGCCAAATTTTCCTCAAGGCTTGATTATAAAAACCTTATTAATTCCTATGCATTTTAATGAATGTTTCCCTCCAAATCCTGCCCAAAAATGTCTCATCTTAAATCAAATTATCCTTATTCATCAATATTAGCCATTAAAAATTCCTGAGAAATAATACCAGTTTGAATATGCAGTCAAAAGTTTCTCCTGTGTCCTTATGTACATGTGCTTGAAATCACATCAAGAAATAGACTGCAGGATAGGTTGCAACATGGGTGTGTGTTATGGGAAAACTCATGAAGCCTTGTACTTAGCATTCGACAGTTGCCCCAAAATCCCTTAGGAGAAAGAGTTGAAATCATTATGGTGCTAGGAACAGTGTGGAGTCAAATTGCCAGAGGAAAATGAAATGCTGGAGCCACCAATGAAGGCACCCGCATGGTGCTTGTGGGGTTCTCCTCTTTGCACCAACGTCACCAAAGGAGCATTGCTCACAGGCCTATGTAAGCTCTATCACGAGATTCTGTCTGACAGTTTGTATCTTGGGCCTCTCACTGAGCACGTGCTATCTTCTCTATATTTAACCCCACTCTTCTAGTTTGGAGACCCAACGGGTGATTATCTCTTTACAAGTATGCCGTGTTTTGGTCCATATCTCTTCCCTACCATGTCTATTCTGAATCTCCAGCTTCAGCTTGTCTCACCCTATGTTCCTCTGTTTGCCTGGAGTTATGCCCACATACTTTCTGCTGCAGCTCTGGGCCATCAGATCTTTATTTCGTTCAATCGAAATCAGGTGAGACAACAGCTGATAGATCTCTTACCTTATGTTGAGCTGGTAAGAAGGTCAAACATCTACAAAAAAGCAAACCTCATGCTGGGCCCTAGAAATGACAAGAAAAAGTCCTGCCAGCTCTTATCTCTATGCCAGTAAAGAACTAAAAATTGAAAGCTGACACACCTTAGTACAGAGGGAGGTCACCTAATCATTACCCATTTTACACCTAAAAAATACCTTTATCTTTAACACTGATCAGCTAGATAAAATTAGAATATTTATGGGATGCATCAGATAAGAATGACTGTCACAATATTCAGTCCATTTGTATTTGGCAAAATTGGAAAAGGTACTTCATGAACTAAATTATATTAGTGTAAAATGTTGTACCGGAATCATTTTCTCTCACTTTTTAAGCTTTTATATTCTCTATTTATCATAGTTTGCACTTATTAGCCATAATAACTCTCTTGAAATGAAAAGTAATTTTGTAAATTTTAAATAATATAAGGGTTTATGTCCTTCATCTTTATAATTTTACACCTCTTTTGTGGACATATTGGCATTTTTTTCTTTTTCTTTTTTTCAACTTCCACAAGTAGATTATTTTTTCTCTGATATGGAGAAGGATGCAAGGGTGGACTTCAGATGTGAGGTGATGGTGGATATCAATGGAGTTGAGCTGCATGATGCGAAATTCACAGAGAACAAAAAAGGAGTTTAAAAAAACTAAAATGAGCACATTGGGGATGAAGAAGTGAATGCTTAGCATGAAGAGGATTGGCAGTGGACTCGGGATTTGTGGCATGGGCTGGGTTTGGGTGGGGTTCTGGAGTAGTCAGAATGTTGTCTGTTCTGGTCCTTCCAGGGAAACTCCTCCCTCTTCTCTCATCCCTCCTCTGCCTCCACCTCCACCTCCAACTGCCATAACTGCCTCCTACTACAGCAGCAGCTTCTGGGCATCTGCCTTTTTCTTCACTCTTGTAAGTGCTCGGGGGTGATACAAGCTTTGAAAAGTCCCGGGCTGCAGTCAGGCCATGCACACTCTATTGTCATCCCCTTCAGGGCTCAGGATTTATGGTGCCACAGCGGTTGTGGCGGGCATTTTGATGCTGCAGTGGGTTGTCTGTCGAGCCCCTCATTCTGGACCTCCCATGTCCCCCCTGGTCCTGTCAGGTTCCTAGTTGTCACATTCCTGTGTGATGGTGAACTCGTTTTCTTTTCTGTGTCTCATAACAAGAAAAGGTTAAGAGTAAACTATCTAATCATCTCCATCTGAGACCTGAGAAGGAGAAATGTTGCCTGAGTAAACAGGAAATTCAGAGCAAACAGCTTCCAATTCTAAAGAAATGACAGAAAATGTTGGCTACCGTGTCAGACAGTCAGCAAATATTCTTGTGTCATTGTGGTATACCCTGTCAATAGAATAGGCCAGGGGCTCTGACAACCATCCTTTGAAGTAGGTCCTTTGATGGACTATCCTCTTCTTTTTCCCTCCTAATCCTGGGACAATAGACTTCCCCATGATCTCCTTCTCCACAGTCTGGACAGCTTTCTGGCAGCAGTGGAGGTAAGTGGGTAGTATTTCACTCGATGGCCACTTTGCCACATTTGAAGGACACTCCAGTTAGGGTTCTTTAGTGCCCATCATTTTCTTCAACATACTGGGGACACTGAAAGAGATGAGGTCTCTCCCACTGTGAAAAGCCTTTAACTATTAGGACATCTGAAATGAGAGATTCTTCAGATCTCTACAGGATTTGAGAATCACCTTTTGAAGTAAAGTCTATCTCAGTGGAAAAAAGTGGCTTTTTTCCAAGGGATTTACTTTCTGTTTAACTTTGAAATCATACAAGAAGATTCATAAAGCTGCACTAACTAAACTGTACCTGATTTCCCCAGAAGAGTGAGTATTTATAGTTGGACAGTACTAGCTTGCATTCCTTAATTATCCATGGCAGTGTACAGTGGTAATTTTATACAATTAGAATTTATACCAAAGTGTGAATAAGCTTCATATACTTATATCTTAAACAAGAGTTTAATCATTTATGCAAGTACAATTTTAAATTCTATCATCATTCAAAATCCATGCCATCCTAAAATATTTGAGACTTGGAGTTGCTTTCTAGTATAAAAAGAGATTGAATAATCTATGCTTTTTATCATTTTAGCCCCTTTCTCCTGCTTCCAAAACCATAGATAGCAGAGAAAAAGGTTTGAGGAGAGAAAGAGCAAGTAAGAAAGATATCCCTGATTCTAATCTCCTTTACTGTTTCCTCACTGACCATGACCAGTAAAAATTGCAACCAACCCCCTGAATGACAATGAACATCTATAACCCACTGCTGACAAATAAGCAGCCACCCATCCTTCCTTTGAGAGTTTGGGTGTCATGTTCAATAAAGTTGTATCCATATGTTTGTGGGGTGACAACAAGTTTGGGGACCTTACGATAATTGGGATATTTTCCAAATCCTGTGAGATCTTGCACTTTCAAATGCTTCCAGGTACTGAATGTGGAGGGATTAACTGAAGTCCTGGCTACATTAACAATTGAAAATATGAACACACATTCACACCTTTTGAGGAAGGTCACACATTATCTACCTTTGAATTTGCTCAAAACTATTGGTCTGTTACTTTTTTATTTAGATTCAGGTATCTTGTTAGTATACAGGCCGAAAGGATATAGATTATTTGCCAAAATATTGCTAATTGCCTCTAAGCCAGTCACCAATAGAATTCCTCCATCCTTTCAAGTCTCATCAGAGAGGCTCTATTTTGCACACTACTCACAATACTTATGTCAGCCTATGTGGCAAACTAATAGAGAGTGTTATGATCTGCTTAAATATTTCAAAATTTTCCCTATCCAAAGTCTTACACCGTCCCCCCCCCAAAAAAAAATGAGAGAGATTCCTCACAAAAACAAGTCCACTAGTGCTGGTACCATTTTACATATCAGTCACATTTCTGTTACTGCAAAAAAATACCATGACTAAAAGCATCAAAAGGAATACAGTTTTTCACCTTATGGTAACCAACCCCCAACTACAAAATTATTTCGTTGCTAAGTCATAAAGTTAGGTTACTACTCTTTTGAATGGTGATGTAAATATCCTGTATAAAGTATGTCTCTATGTGATTGCCCCAGGAAGTAGTTGGAACCAACGGGTTGAAAATTGCACCTTGTGTGTGGAGGTGGTGGTGGTGGTGGTGGGTTTTTTGTTTTGTTTTGTTTCTTAGTTTGGCCTCTTTTTCAAAACCCAGAGGCTGATAAGTACATACACCAATATCTGGGTCTTTTATATAATTCCTATAGACTTTGTGTCTCTTCTCATGATATCAACAGACTTGGTTTCTTTTTTACTATTCCCCAAAATGAACTTGAAATTATTAAAGGTGATGCGTTCTGCAGTGATGTACTGTATACTATGTAGTAGTATCTGACTGCCCTGCTCATTTGTGCTTTCATTGGTTGAGATCTTTATTTCATTCCCTGAAGCCCTACATCAGAATTAAGACGGGATGGATTTAAGCATGTAGATGATTCTGGTAGGATTTGATATAACAATATTAATCCTACTGATGCATGAAAATGAGAAGTGTTTTCATTTTCTGGTTTGTTCAATTTTTTCTTATTTTTCTTAATGTTTTCATTGTAACATGTCTTCACTTTCTTAGATTTATTACAAGATTTTTAAGGCTATTCTGAATGTGTTTGTTTTCTTGGTATGTTTGTTGATATTTATTGTTGGTATACAGGAATTTTATTGATTTTAATGTGATTTCAGTGTGTGGGTCCATGAGCTGGAAGAATTTTCTAGTGGAACCGTAGTGTTCTTTACATATGGATCATATCACCTGCAAATGAGAATACTCTGACTGCTTTCCTTCATATGGACATGCCTTTACATATTTCTGTTTTCATATTGTGTGGAGAAGACTTCCCATACTACTTGGATTAGATGAAAAGATTGAACATCTGTGACATATTCCTTATTTTAGTGGAAATGCATTAAGATTTTCTCCAGTTAGGATGCTGTTGGCCTTCTAAATTGTCTTTATAATGTTAAGGTATATCTTCTCCATATCCCAGATTCTCCAGGACTATTTCATGTATCACTGTGAGAATTTGCCAAAGAAATTGTCTGCCTCTAGTGCAATGATCATGTGTTTCCTGTTCTTGATTTCATGTTGTGTATTGTTTATTCATTTGTATTTGTTGAAATTTCTTGCTCTCTGGAGGCAAGCCAACTTGATCATGCTACCTGATATGTCTGAATTTTATTTGCCAGGATTTTATTGAGAAATTTTTCACTTAAGTGTTCCTTCCAATCTTTTTTTCTAGGCTTCGAAGAGACACCATGAGCAAGGGAACTTTTCGAAAAAAGAGTTTATTGGGGATTATTGTTTCAAGAATCATGAGTCTGTGATCAGTATGTGGGGGTACATGGCAGCAGGTAGGCCACCATGTTTCTAGAGAACTAGCTGAGATCTTACATCTTATCTGCAAGTTGGACACAGAGAAAGTGAGAGTTAAGTATAAATGGTATGGAATTTGGGAACCTCAAAGCCCAATCCCATAACAATCCTACAAAAAAAAAAAAAAAACATATCTTCTACTTCTTCCCGCACATTTCCTCTAATCAGCAACAAACATTCATACATGTGAGTTTATGGGAGCCACTATCATTCAAAAGACCACATTCTACTCCCAATTGTCCATAGGATCTTAAACATATCGTAATGAAAAATGCACTTAGCTCGCTTTCCAAAAGCCCTATAGTCTTTCACAGTCTACACAGTTTGTCCAAAGAGCTTCATAAAACTGCAGGCAGTCCCTTAATTATTCCCTCTATGAAATTAAATGGCCAATTACACACATCCAATGTGTAATGCCAAATCACATATGTTATCATTGCAAAGGGAAATTGGGAAGGTGGCAAGCCAATTCAAGGCATAATCCCAATAGCGCACACTCCACATTCTCTACCTCTGACAGAAGACGAAGAGATTATATGGGTTCACTCATCTGGCTTTGGTGATTGTAACATAATTCATAAACTTTTATTGTATCATATAGATCTGTGGATGGTGGTTGTGTTTTCAATGTCACTCATTTCTAGGAATCTTAATATTTCCTTATTTTTTTCTCACCTGATCCTTCAGTAGTGTATTGTATATGTTACTTACTTTCCATGAGTGTGTGTATTTTCTGTACTTTTAATTGTGTGATACCAGTTTGATTCCTTTGGGCTCAGATAGAATGCACAACATTCCTTCAACTTTCTTATATTTTCTGAGGCTTATTTTTTTTCCTAATCTGTGGTCAATTTTGGAGTAATGTCCACAGGCTGATAGAAAATATATGTATAGTTCACTGTAGTTTGTTAGTTCCATTTGCCTGATCATGTCACTTAATTCTGCTTCTCCTATTTTGTTTATTTGCATATGATCTCTTAAGTTGTCAGAATGGAGAAGTAATACAAATCACAACCAATATTATAACTAATCTGTAGTTTCACTATTATAACTACCTGTAGCTATCTGATAACATATATTTTTAAATTTGGGAAGTCTTTGTTAATATGTATATATTTAGAATTGTAGTATGTTTTAGTAATTGCAAAGTATGAAGTGAATATCCTTATATCTTCTGGAGAGGATGAGTTTGAAATCTATTCTGTCAACTAGATAGAGAAACTGCATAGGATTGCTAAAGGGACATGGTTCTTTGTTCTGTTTCCCTAGTATACCCTCTATATCTCTCATGATGGCAATCCTGTTTCAGGCGAAATATATGATTGTTTACTAGGGAATTGAGGTTATTGATATGTAAATATTATTTAAACTTCTGTGTTAAGTATTGTCATTTTCTTAATTTTTAAGAATTTTGTAGGCTACTTTTGATTGACTGTCCTAGTGGTGTAAATTTTTTTCCTGTGTCCTCTGGTATTTTATCCTTCCCTGCAAATAAAGTATTCCTATTAGGATCCTCTATAGAGGTGGCTACTGGTTATACGTAGTTTTTAATTTATTTATAATATCACATAATCAGCACAGTAACTGGGCAGCTGCCTGTTTTGCATGGAACTATGTCTAATTTGCAAATAATGACTCTGAACTCTTTCTTACAGTGTGGCATCTTGGCTGCTCTTTGTTCCACTTGGACAGCCCTCAGGACCAGGCTTTCCTCTGTCTTAACTCATGGCTGCTGTCCTGCTTCCTCCCTCCTCTCCATCACATCCATTCTTCCTTTCTTTTTTTTTTTATTAACTTGAGTATTTCTTATATACATTTCAAGTGTTATTCCCTTTCCCGGTTTCCGGGCAAACATCACCCTCCCCCCTCCCCTTCCTTATGGGTGTTCTTCTCCCAACCCTCCCCCCATTGCCGCCCTCCCCCCATAGTCTAGTTCACTGGGGGTTCAGTCTTAGCAGGACCCAGGGCTTCCCCTTCCACTGGTGTTCTTACTAGGATATTCATTGCTACCTATGGGGTCAGAGTCCAGGGTCAGTCCATGTATAGTCTTTAGGTAGTGGCTTAGTCCCTGGAAGCTCTGGTTGCTTGACATTGTTGTACTTTTGGGGTCTCGAGCCCCTTCAAGCTCTTCCAGTTCTTTCTCTGATTCCTTCAACGGGGGACCTATTCTCAGTTCAGTGGTTTGCTGCTGGCATTCGCCTCGGTATTTGCCATATTCTGGCTGTGTCTCTCAGGAGCGATCTACATCCGGCTCCTGTCGGTCTGCACTTCTTTGCTTCATCCATCTTGTCTAATTGGGTGGCTGTATATGTATGGGCCACATGTGGGGCAGGCTCTGAATGGGTGTTCCTTCAGTCTCTGTTTTAATCTTTGCCTCTCCCTTCCCTGCCAAGGGTATTCTTTTTCCTCATTTAAAGAAGGAGTGAAGCATTCACATTTTGATCATCCGTCTTGAGTTTCATTTGTTCTAGGCATCTAGGGTAATTCAAGCATTTGGGCTAAAAGCCACTTATCAGTGAGTGCATACCATGTATGTCTTTCTGTGATTGGGTTAGCTCACTCAGGATGATATTTTCCAGTTCCAACCATTTGCCTACGAATTTCATAAACTCGTTGTTTTTGATAGCTGAGTAATATTCCATTGTGTAGATGTACCACATTTTCTGTATCCATTCCTCTGTTGAAGGGCATCTGGGTTCTTTCCATTTTCTGGCTATTATAAATAAGGCTGCGATGAACATAGTGGAGCACGTGTCTCTTTTATATGTTGAGGCATCTTTTGGGTATATGCCCAAGAGAGGTATAGCTGGATCCTCAGGCAGTTCAATGTCCAATTTTCTGAGGAACCTCCAGACTGATTTCCAGAATGGTTTTACCAGTCTGCAATCCCACCAACAATGGAGGAGTGTTCCTCTTTCTCCACATCCTCGCCAGCATCTGCTGTCACCTGAGTTTTTGATCTTAGCCATTCTCACTGGTGTGAGGTGAAATCTCAGGGTTGTTTTGATTTGCATTTCCCTTATGACTAAAGATGTTGAACATTTCTTTAGGTGTTTCTCAGCCATTCGGCATTCCTCAGCTGTGAATTCTTTGTTTAGCTCTGAACCCCATTTTTTAATAGGGTTATTTGTTTCCCTGCGGTCTAACTTCTTGAGTTCTTTGTATATTTTGGATATAAGGCCTCTATCTGTTGTAGGATTGGTAAAGATCTTTTCCCAATCTGTTGGTTGCCATTTTGTCCTAACCACAGTGTCCTTTGCCTTACAGAACCTTTGCAGTTTTATGAGATCCCATTTGTCGATTCTTGATCTTAGAGCGTAAGCCATTGGTGTTTTGTTCAGGAAATTTTTTCCAGTGCCCATGTGTTCCAGATGCTTCCCTAGTTTTTCTTCTATTAGTTTGAGTGTGTCTGGTTTGATGTGGAGGTCCTTGATCCACTTGGACTTAAGCTTTGTACAGGGTGATAAGGATGGATCGATCTGCATTCTTCTACATGTTGCCCTCCAGTTGAACCAGCACCATTTGCTGAAAATGCTATCTTTTTTCCATTGGATGGTTTTGGCTCCTTTGTCAAAAATCAAGTGACCATAGGTGTGTGCGTTCATTTCTGGGTCTTCAATTCTATTCCATTGGTCTATCTGTCTGTCTCTGTACCAATACCATGCAGTTTTTATCACTATTGCTCTGTAATACTGCTTGAGTTCAGGGATAGTGATTCCCCCTGAAGTCCTTTTATTGTTGAGGATAGCTTTAGCTATCCTGGGTTTTTTGTTTTTCCAGATGAATTTGCAAATTGTTCTGTCTAACTCCTTGAAGAAATGGATTGGTATTTTGATGGGGATTGCATTGAATCTGTAGATTGCTTTTGTTAAAATGGCCATTTTTACTATATTTTTTTTATTAACTTGAGTATTTCTTATATACATTTCAAGTGTTATTCCCTATCCCGGTTTCTGGGCAAACATCCCCCTCCCCCCTCCCCTTCCTTATGGGTGTCCCTCTCCCAACCCTCCCCCCATTGCCGCCCTCCCCCCATAGTCTAGTTCACTGGGGGTTCAGTCTTAGGAGGACCCAGGGCTTCCCCTTCCACTGGTGCTCTTACTAGGATATTCATTGCTACCTATGGGGTCAGAGTCCAGGGTCAGTCCATGTATAGTATTTAGGTAGTGGCTTAGTCCCTGGAAGCTCTGGTTGCTTGACATTGTTGTACTTTTGGGGTCTCGAACCCCTTCAAGCTCTTCCAGTTCTTTCTCTGATTCCTTCAACGGGGGACCTATTCTCAGTTCAGTGGTTTGCTGCTGGCATTCGCCTCTGTATTTGCCATATTCTGGCTGTGTCTCTCAGGAGCGATCTACATCCGGCTCCTGTCGGTCTGCACTTCTTTGCTTCATCCATCTTGTCTAATTGGGTGGCTGTATATGTATGGGCCACATGTGGGGCAGGCTCTGAATGGGTGTTCCTTCAGTCTCTGTTTTAATCTTTGCCTCTCCCTTCCCTGCCAAGGGTATTCTTTTTCCTCATTTAAAGAAGGAGTGAAGCATTCACATTTTGATCATCCGTCTTGAGTTTCATTTGTTCTAGGCATCTAGGGTAATTCAAGCATTTGGGCTAAAAGCCACTTATCAGTGAGTGCATACCATGTATGTCTTTCTGTGATTGGGTTAGCTCACTCAGGATGATATTTTCCAGTTCCAACCATTTGCCTACAAATTTCATAAACTCGTTGTTTTTGATAGCTGAGTAATATTCCATTGTGTAGATGTACCACATTTTCTGTATCCATTCCTCTGTTGAAGGGCATCTGGGTTCTTTCCATTTTCTGGCTATTATAAATAAGGCTGCGATGAACATAGTGGAGCACGTGTCTCTTTTATATGTTGAGGCATCTTTTGGGTATATGCCCAAGAGAGGTATAGCTGGATCCTCAGGCAGTTCAATGTCCAATTTTCTGAGGAACCTCCAGACTGATTTCCAGAATGGTTTTACCAGTCTGCAATCCCACCAACAATGGAGGAGTGTTCCTCTTTCTCCACATCCTCGCCAGCATCTGCTGTCACCTGAGTTTTTGATCTTAGCCATTCTCACTGGTGTGAGGTGAAATCTCAGGGTTGTTTTGATTTGCATTTCCCTTATGACTAAAGATGTTGAACATTTCTTTAGGTGTTTCTCAGCCATTCGGCATTCCTCAGCTGTGAATTCTTTGTTTAGCTCTGAACCCCATTTTTTAATAGGGTTATTTGTTTCCCTGCGGTCTAACTTCTTGAGTTCTTTGTATATTTTGGATATAAGGCCTCTATCTGTTGTAGGATTGGTAAAGATCTTTTCCCAATCTGTTGGTTGCCATTTTGTCCTAACCACAGTGTCCTTTGCCTTACAGAACCTTTGCAGTTTTATGAGATCCCATTTGTCGATTCTTGATCTTAGAGCGTAAGCCATTGGTGTTTTGTTCAGGAAATTTTTTCCAGTGCCCATGTGTTCCAGATGCTTCCCTAGTTTTTCTTCTATTAGTTTGAGTGTGTCTGGTTTGATGTGGAGGTCCTTGATCCACTTGGACTTAAGCTTTGTACAGGGTGATAAGGATGGATCGATCTGCATTCTTCTACATGTTGCCCTCCAGTTGAACCAGCACCATTTGCTGAAAATGCTATCTTTTTTCCATTGGATGGTTTTGGCTCCTTTGTCAAAAATCAAGTGACCATAGGTGTGTGCGTTCATTTCTGGGTCTTCAATTCTATTCCATTGGTCTATCTGTCTGTCTCTGTACCAATACCATGCAGTTTTTATCACTATTGCTCTGTAATACTGCTTGAGTTCAGGGATAGTGATTCCCCCTGAAGTCCTTTTATTGTTGAGGATAGCTTTAGCTATCCTGGGTTTTTTGTTTTTCCAGATGAATTTGCAAATTGTTCTGTCTAACTCCTTGAAGAAATGGATTGGTATTTTGATGGGGATTGCATTGAATCTGTAGATTGCTTTTGTTAAAATGGCCATTTTTACTATATTTTTTTTATTAACTTGAGTATTTCTTATATACATTTCAAGTGTTATTCCCTATCCCGGTTTCTGGGCAAACATCCCCCTCCCCCCTCCCCTTCCTTATGGGTGTCCCTCTCCCAACCCTCCCCCCATTGCCGCCCTCCTCCCATAGTCTAGTTCACTGGGGGTTCAGTCTTAGCAGGACCCAGGGCTTCCCCTTCCACTGGTGCTCTTACTAGGATATTCATTGCTACCTATGGGGTCAGAGTCCAGGGTCAGTCCATGTATAGTATTTAGGTAGTGGCTTAGTCCCTGGAAGCTCTGGTGCTTGACATTGTTGTACTTTTGGGGTCTCGAGCCCCTTCAAGCTCTTCCAGTTCTTTCTCTGATTCCTTCAACGGGGGACCTATTCTCAGTTCAGTGGTTTGCTGCTGGCATTCGCCTCTGTATTTGCCATATTCTGGCTGTGTCTCTCAGGAGCGATCTACATCCGGCTCCTGTCGGTCGGCACTTCTTTGCTTCATCCATCTTGTCCAATTGGGTGGCTGTATATGTATGGGCCACCTGTGGGGCAGGCTCTGAATGGGTGTTCCTTCAGTCTCTGTTTTAATCTTTGTCTCTCCCTTCCCTGCCAAGGGTATTCTTTTATCTCATTTAAAGAAGGAGTGAAGCATTCACATTTTGATCATCCGTCTTGAGTTTCGTTTGTTCTAGGGTTGTAGGGTAATTCAAGCATTTGGGCTAATAGCCACTTATCAATGAGTGCATACCATGTATGTCTTCCTGTGATTGGGTTAGCTCACTCAGGATGATATTTTCCAGTTCCAACCATTTGCCTACGAATTTCATAAACTCGTTGTTTTTGATAGCTGAGTAATATTCCATTGTGTAGATGTACCACATTTTCTGTATCCATTCCTCTGTTGAAGGGCATCTGGGTTCTTTCCATTTTCTGGCTATTATAAATAAGGCTGCGATCAACATAGTGGAGCACGTGTCTCTTTTATTTGTTGAGGCATCTTTTGGGTATATGCCCAAGAGAGGTATAGCTGGCTCCTCAGGCAGTTCAATGTCCAATTTTATGAGGAACCTCCAGACTGATTTCCAGAATGGTTTTACCAGTCTGCAATCCCACCAACAATGGAGGAGTGTTCCTCTTTCTCCACATCCTCGCCAGCATCTGCTGTCACTTGAGTTTTTGATCTTAGCCATTCTCACTGGTGTAGGTGTAATCTCAGGGTTATTTGATTTGTATTTCCCTTATGACTAAAGATGTTGAACATTTTTTAGGTGTTTCTCAGCCATTCGGCATTCCTCAGCTGTGAATTCTTTGTTTATGCTCTAAGATCAAGAATCTACAAATGGGATCTCATAAAACTGCAAAGCTTCTGTAAGGCAAAGGACACTGTGGTTAGGACAAAATGGCAACCAACAGATTGGGAAAAGATCTTTACCAGTCCTACAACAGATAGAGGCCTTATATCCAAAATATACAAAGAACTCAAGAAGTTAGACCGCAGGGAAACAAATAACCCTATTAAAAAATGGGGTTCAGAGCTAAACCATTCTTCCTTTCTTCTTTGGTAGCTTCTTCTTCCTTCTTCCCTCCTAGTGATCCTCTCTAGCAAAGCCCTCAAAAACTCACCTCCACCATCTCTCTGCTGTGCTTCTTTATAATCACAATTAACTGGGAGCAGAGTCACTTTTTTGGGAGTTTTAACCAGTCTTACATTCTACCAATTAGCTTTAAAATACAAGCAGAATTAGGTCAGTCCCCTACAGGGTTTTCTTTTCTTTTTTTTTTTTTTTTTTTTTTTTGGTTGGTTTAATTTTTCCTTTACCTCTTTACTTTTTATTTGATTTTTGGCTATCTCTTATTAATTGTTTATTTTATTTATTTACATTTCCAATGTTGTTCCTCTCTCCAAAATCCCCTAATGAAGCCTATCATCACATTTCTGATCAGCTTTCCCTATATAACTCCCCAACTCACACTATCCATTCCCATCTCACACCTCTAGGATCTCCATTTGGTGGGGCAACAGGCCTAGCAGAGTCAAGGTCCTACAACCACATTGATACAAAATAAATCAATCCTCATACACAATACCTAGGACCATAGACCCATACTTGTATACAAGTTGGCTGGCAGTTAAATCCCTAGGAGCTGTGGGTTTGGTCACAGAGGGTCTGGTTAGATATTAAAGACCAATGATTGCTGCTTTCTCTTCTTTTTCTGGTTATAGAGGAAATTATGTTTGTGTGCTTCTCTTTCTTGAAATTATTGTGAGATGATTAATTTCTTGGATATTCTTGGGTAAAATTTAGTTCGTTGTCTTGTAGTTTAACTCCTATTATCCTATGTTGTGCTTTCTTAGAGAAAAATATTGTTTAAATTTAGTTTTGTCATGTAATATCTTGGTTTCTTCATTTATGGTGATTGTGAATTACACAGTGTATAGGAGCTTGGGTCTGTATTACATCTGCCCAAGATATTCTGGCTATTAGTGTATCTATTGAGAACTCTGGTGTAATTCAAATAGGTCTGAATTCATTTGGTACAGGATATTTATAACTTACCCCTTTTTAATGTTCTTTCTTGGATCTGTGAATTTAGTGTTTTAATTTTTATGTGAAGGGAGGAATTTTTCTGGTACAATTAATTTGGCATTCTGTAGGCTTTTTGTATTTTTTTGGCCATTGCAATTCACTTCTATATCTATTATCCTTAGGTTTGGCCTTAAATTGTGTCCTGAAATTCATGGCTATTTTGGATTCAATACACCATACATTTTCATCTGAGATGGATTCTTTTGCTTTGTGTGGTGACCTCCTTGACCCCAATTCTTCCATTTATTATCCCGCTGGATAATGAGACATGGTCAGGAATGATGACCTCTTACCATAAACTATATGAAAATAGGGAGGTAAATTTGTGTGTCAAGTATCAGTAGTCACCTGGATAGGTTTCCTTCCTGGTTGGCCATATACAACAGTTTAAAAAACCCATGATTTATGTTCCCTGGGATTCCTAAGATGATGCAATCAGACATGACAGAGAAAGACCAGAATACACATGAGGGAAATTGATTTATATAATAGAGAACATTTGAAAGTTAGGTTACAAAATATCTGATCACACTGTGATCTCCAAGAATGTATTATTTAATGAAAAACTATTTTGTGGTATAGCATCGCCAGGGCACAGACATTTATGCAAGAGCTGTTTCCTGTAAATATCGAGTTTATTACTGTATGGCTCACCTACCACACACCTTTATTGCAAAGGGAAAAAGTTCACTTAGGTCCAGAGCATTCAAGGCAGGACTTGAAAGGAAATGAAGGTAGCTAAGGCAATGGAAAGTCTTAGAGTTGAAGGATTTTTAGGAAAGTGTTCAGAGGGAACAAGAATTCCCTTCTTCTGGGAGGTCAGTGAATTAGGAAGGACCCTTGGGAGTTTTGTTGACAACAGCATCTGAGTCCGGGAACTTCATTGGTAAAATTAATGTCTGGATTTTGTGTTGTGAAACAGCACATTGGCTCTGCAGCGTTTGGCAAGGTCCATGGACAGAGAGATCACACCAGCTGGGAACAATCTGACAAGAAATCAGGTTTTATTCAGTTACCTGTGAAGTCCTCAAGGAGAGAGGAATGGACGGGTAACACCTTAATAGAAGGCTTTAGGATCTCAATAGTGCTACTCTAGACGTCTTCAGTATAGATGCAGAAAAAGAAAAACTAAATGACTTCACAGGAATTAGCTCAATTCTGATCATGATTATTTCACATTGGCAGTTTGTAGTTGATTCGTCTTTTTAAATTTAAACAAGAGCATAGGGTGTAAATTCGAGGTAGCATTACAGTCACAGTACGTTAATACCATCTTTAAGTTGCCCAGCATTGAACCCCACGTGGGTGGAGATTTTACTTTTAAATGCATCACCAGAGAAAATTTCCAATTAACCATGCCAGGGAGGCCCTGATCAGTGTGTATGTTCTGTCCATGTCCACAACAACCCAATTCAGCAGAAACGCCTCCATTTTACAGGTGAAGAAATCACAGCTCAGAGCAAATGATCATCAGGTCCCTCAGTCTCACTGGCTGTCAGTTACACCCACATCCTTCTCTGTGAAGGGAAGCATTGGGCTTGATGTGGGCTGTGCAAGCTGACTCTCCTGAGATGATCAATGCTCTTCTTGAACCTGGGAGAACTGAAGACAAGATGAGCACACAGACTCCTGGGATAGATTCTGCCTCTGGGTCCTAGGATCGGACACAGTATCCCTTGCCATGTGCCTCTCCTCATCTGAGGAGTCTGTTCCCATGTGTCAGCTTCTATGGCAGTGGGTCTCAACACTCCTAGTGCTGCATTCTGCAATACAGCTCTTCTTGCTGTGGTGACCCCAACCATAAAATTGTTTCATTGCTACTTCATAATAAATATTGCTGTTCTTATAAGTCATAATATGCAAGGTATCTGTTATCAAGGTATCTGATATGCAATCTGTGTGAGAGGTTGTGCCTCACAGGTTGATAAACATTGCTTTATACAATTTATTTTTAAAAGAAAGGCCTTCATATAAGGAGGACCTGAGGCAGTCCTAAGTGCAGAGACACCATGAAGTAGTGACAAGTTTTAGCAGTCCCAAGGCTGCTTGCATTATCGACAGCAGAGCTTTCTGGCTAAAGGCACAATGTGAAATCACGGTCCCCATTACTTTTCTTACCTCAATTTTCTCCATTACGTCTGTCTGCTTGGACATGTTCGTCCAGGAAGCTAGTCTCTGTAGTCTCTGATAAAGGCAGAATGCTAAAGGCAGGAATGGTTTCCCTCTTTCGGCCCACAGTCACTTTTATAGAAGTAAGTTCAAATCCCCCGTGGGTAACTGTCTGTTTCTCACATAGTGGATGAGAATTGAAATATCATCTGTTTGAGTTGACAAAAACCAACTCCCACTTCAGATTTAGAGGTGACCAACAATTACTTCCAGGAGAATGAAGAAGCTGGCCAGGCCTGGAGACTCAGATCCCCTCCCTGCCGGGATAATCCCACCCACAGTAGACTTCAGCTTCACCTAGCAGGTGTTACAGAAAAGTCTGTCCTTAAGATTCTGTAATCCACAATATACACAAACCCTATAGTTGTTAGGTGGCCGATTTGGGGAGTTTCTCCATGTTATAATAATTCTGCCCTCTTCTCTCCCCTTGGATGCACTCTGTTCTCTCTTGTCTGTTGGTCCTAGAAGGACCTGGGTCAACTCATGGGCTTCTAGGGGAGGAACTTTTGTTGTAGGAGTGAACATGGATCAAGAATGCAACCCCATTCTGACTGGGCAACTAAGCTCCAGAAAAATTCCCCAGGCAAAGGCTTGGGTCATGTGGGAGCCTACACTGTTTAACAGGGAGATCTGGTTGCTTTCTCCAGGAAGAAGCACTTGGAGTTGAGTATCACTTCTCAACCTTCCATTTTAAATCACTTCTCAGAAGAGACACTTTGTTCTAACTCCTCCATGGGACCTACCCTTCAGTGTGGCTGGAGGATCCTATGGTGTTACAGCTCTGAGCTGGGAGTAGGAGCACTCAGACTGACTTGGAGAAGCCTATTTTCAAGTTTATCTAGATGTGAGGAACAGGTGCTTTTAAAGAAGCATGTGAAAGTTTTTCTTGCAGGAAAGCCCACTCTGCTGGCAAAGTCAGGCAGGACAGGGAAAAGGGAGTTCATTTGCTGCCATCACAACCTACCAGACTCTCTGTGGGGTGAAGTATTCCCTCACCTTGGTAACAAGAGCATGTAATAAATGAAGTTTTGCCACTCTCTGTAGTGGAGCCGATGTCAAAATCTCACTGAGAATCATGCATAGCCTGGATTTAGGCTGTATTAATGTAGGCAACAATTTCAGTGTTATCTGCAAGGTACCATGGGAGAGTAGTAACCCAAGTCTGCATGCACCTCGACAGTTTTCACTGTAGTCTTCTAATTCATTTTGTAAAATTTTATAGTGAGTTCATGGAAGAACAGGCTCAAACATAGAAATGAACTATCAAAGACACCCACATACACACACAAACACACACACACACACACACACACACACACACACACACGCCCATACTTTACTGACATGGTGCATATTTTTTGCAAACCACAAATATGGTGAGCATTAATGAAAATACACTAATTATTAAATCAATGGAGGAAGCTGTGGTGAAGCTGGGGCTTGAGTTACTTAAAAGGTCCTATGAAGGCTCTTCTTTTGCTGGAGGCTAAACTTCAAATGCAATTGGGGTTCCCTATTTTCTTTTTGCATAGCACATAGGACTAGGGTGGAAACCAGGGTTTTCAGCATGTTTGGCAAGTACTGTAACATTGAATTAAATCCTTAGGCTGGAACACTATTAATGTTACACAAAATTACAGGGCAAGCTGGATGAAGACACCTAGCTGACAGTGTGGACATCTTAAGATTTGTACTGGACAGTGACAGACTTTTCTGAAGACTGGAAATGTTTACAATGTCAGAGAGAATGGAAGGCCCCTCAGACTACAATTTACTCTAAGAACAGTTTATTCAAGTAAGGGATAACTTGAACTATTGTCTCCTGTCACAGATGTCAGTAGAAATTATGCAAGGTATTGTATGCCAGTGGTAGCATTAGCAAGACAAAGCACACCTTGTCTTGAAGGCTAATAAATTAGGAATATGTATAGCAAGACGCTAGCTCTTCCAGGTCCTTTCATAGTAACTGAGAAGCTCAAATACACTGGCAATGTGAAAGTGTGGTGGATATCTAGTTACCACTAGCTTCTGTTTTGATACAGACGACCCTTTCTGTGGCATGGTCAGCTTCTAATGAATGACTAGAGGACCTATGCTTGAGAATAAACAAACAATACATTGCTTCTCTAGATGCTGAGCTCTTAAAAGCCTTGGTGTCACAGCAACTGTTTGTGGACATTCTGGATCATTCCTTCTGAACTTTAACTTTCTGAGTAACTCAGACTCTGAGTAAGTCAGTTTAATTCCATAAATTGGAAATCAGTCACCTGGAAAAAAATACTTTTACAACAGGAACCCAGATTTGCCACGGAAAAAGGGCAGCTTGAACTGGCCCACCTAGGTTCTGGATTTGCACAGGCTTGCTATCCAAAAGAAACATGTGCTCACAGCTGTAGGCTGCATTCACTATGGTTGCTCTTGAGGTTCCTCCCTAAACGGCTTAGATTAAGATAATTTTCTTAATATCTATCAAAAGAATTCATTATGTGCAGCAGGCCTACAGGAAGATAGTTCCCATTCTGTATTTTATAAAATGTGCATAGTAGATATGGTCATCACTGATACTAGGTGAAGTATCTGCTCTAATATGGAAACTAAGTGATGCTGGAGGAACATCCTGAATCCTCAATGAGCAGTGGGGCCACCTGAGCCCTGTATGGATGCCTGGTAGACTAACACATTGAGCCTGCACAGCTCAGTAAGAATACACATTTCCTGAGATCTCTCTGTTTAATTTGAGGTACCCTGTCCACCTAAGGGAGCACATGCCCTGGAAAGACAAAAGCCACCTGCAGGATCTGTGGTGATGCCTCACAGGTTAGAACCTGCAGGATCTGTGGTGATGACTCACAGGTTAGAACCTGCAGGATCTGTGGTGATGACTCACAGGTTAGAACCTCTGCTGCTCTCTCAGAAGAAGCACGTGGTTCCCAACAATCATCTACAACAGGGAATGTGATTCCTTTTTTTGGAGTATGAGGGAAATTCACCCAGGACAGGCCACAGACATACAGTAGAGAAAAAGACCCATTGACATAAATGATCATTCTACGCCTAATCCACAACAACACAACAATAAAAACACAGCATATGTATGGTCTAGGACAACAGCATTTATCAAAACCTATTTCCCAACATGACTTTGGAGGTCATTATCTGTGGGGGTATATTGACAGTGTATTGCAAGAAAGACTGAAGCATATGGTTCTCCATTAGGATTACTTCCATATACCTTTGGAAATGTCAATTTGTCTACAGCTCTACAAATATGAGTGTATATTAGTCAAAATGTGCTACACAGGATCAATAATGAACGTGTGTTGTAGACTGTTTTATTAAGATTAGCAGAAAACATGACCGCATGGATAAAGTATGGCAGTGATCACATCATAAAATGTGCATCCAAGAAAAGAACATATTATCCACACAAAACACACTATCACTCTAGGTAACCATTGGTGGCTTTGAATTTACTATTTAGCCCAGGAACTCTGGACCGTGCAGAATCCATCTTTAGCTGTCAGTTCTAAGAGCACAAGAGGGGACAGAACACTTGAATAAGCAAGATGGTCTCAAGAGTCAAGAGATAAAAATCAAGTTTTATTCATAAAGAATACAATTTAAACAAAAAATGATTAAAATGAATATTAATATAAATATCTAAAAGTATTTTCAGATGTGAAAAATATTAACAAGAACATATAACTATGAAATAACAAAACAAAAACTTCATTTAAGATCATAACAAAAATATTTCTAAACAGTATATACTTAGTGAACATTTAGAAGCACAGTTATATTGCTGTCTTCTCTAGCAGGCAAAATGGCAGTGCAGTCCCCAAGTGGTCTCTCAAGTGGTGTTATCCTAAACAGAAAGAGAATAAGTTATCATTCAGTCAGGCTGGCTTAGTGAAAGATAAATTTAGTGTTTCTTAGCAAAAAATAAACTATGAGGGAGAGTATTCATCCAAAAAATGTTGGTATTATTCAGGATGGCAGTCAGCGGGGGAATCCTGAGAAAGCAACCTATTCTTCAGGAGACTCTCTTCCTGCTGTGTGTCCCATTCCAGCTCTTTTGCAATTTCTGAGACCAGGGAGAGGAAGGCAGTTATTCAGAAACTGATGTGTTGGGGACTTGCATGCCAGCTGTCAGGTTGCTGCCTTCTACCCACTCAGATCTATTTTAGGTCACCATTGATTTGTTAACTGATAACATTGTTGGTGTGTCTGTGGGCAGGGCAAAGTCTACAGCAACCCTGACAGTAATGTGGGCTGCCCATCTGGGCCTCAGACTTTAACCAGTGCAAACCAAGAACAGGGCAATGGGAAGAGACCTCATTGGGTTGCAGGAAGAAATGAGAAGTCAACCTGTCACCAAGATGAAAGCCAATGACAAAGAATAATTTGCCATTTGCACTCGGTTCTTATCTCTGAAAGGTGCTTCCCAAGGGAGGTCACATGACCACAGAATATCATTTATCACAGGAACAAAACTTGTTCAAAGCGCTACATAGCATCCATTCTATCACAGGGACATGCAGTAATATGATAGGTTATTCATCTGTCACCATTTCCAGACTGCAGCTTCAAAAAGAGCACCAAAGCATAGTTGTTAATAAGTCAGTTCCTGAAAAGTGGTTGTCTTCCCAGAATACTCGTGCACAGACAGAGGAATGAACATTCCATTGCATGAGGTGGTTGTATTGTTGGAGTGTACATTATTAAGGTGGTAGGGAAATCAAACATGTATCAAATTGACAAATGCAATCAAATATTTTTAGGCTGACACAGCTGCTTGTCCCTACCAGATGTTGCTTGGTCTGGATGTTGTTGGTTTTCTCCTGTTCGTCTTTATCTTTCTTGTTCAAATCAAACAAAAATTTCTGTAGCAGCGGTGCAGAATCAAGCTGTTCTGCTTTGCTCTCCTTTCTGAATGGGAACAACTTCTTCTGCATACATATCTTGTCCATATGGATCCGGCTGGGCAGGTGGCTGGAAACACACACTGCATAGTTAGATCCTGCACCCTCTTCCTCCTATTCCTACTCCCAAGTCCCACAAACTCGCTCTGCACCCAGATACAGTGAAAATTCATAGAATACATCTTGATACACACAAGGCTGCTGCACAAACATCAAACTGCCAATTCAGGGAAGACTAAATTGTTTCTGGGATCCAAGTACCAAAAAGCATTCATTTCTCTCCAAAACAACAGGGGATATACATCTATCCATGGAAGCAAAAGGCATGGGGGCAACATTAATAAATAGTGGGCAAATACCCTCAAAGGAGGTCAGTAGAATTAAGGGAAGGTCATGTTATCCATGTGGTCCACACATTGAGTTTTGTTAAACCTGGTGTGACCGCAGAGGCCCAGTTCAGCCTATTAGCCTTTTGGTGAGCTGAATAAGTACTGGTCTACCTAGAACCTTCTGAAGATGCCTAGACACTCTGGGTATGAGTAACAGTCTCCTGTGGACCTAAAAACTGAGTCCAAAAGGCCCAGGGCACAGTGATGTTTAAAGAGCACAAGACCTGGAGCCAGAGCTGCAGACCTCCAATCAGAACAAAGGATGGCACCTGTGGGCAAAGCACAGTTAATGGCCTCTCTGACCAGTGCTCACCGATAGAAGTTAATTTCCTTCTGGAGCTCCTGAAATTTCTCACAATGCTCGATGTTCCTCATCTCTAAGTTTTGCAGTAATGACATGACCTCCCTCTCCTTTATCTTCAATTTTTCATGAAATGGATTTAACCTGACATAACGGCTGGCCCTAGGAGAGTAAAACACAATGAACATCTGCGTTTAGGAATATATGAACTCAGGCTGGGTCTTCTAGTACCCCAGCCCTGGGAAGACAATTTCTGAGTTCTACATATTGGGAGCTTCTTCAGCTTCAGAAAACTGTTATTCTGGGCCCAGGACCCCATAAGCTCGGCATCGAGATAGAGTTCCCAGGTTCCCTTTCTTCACTCAGAAGGGCTGGATCTGCAGTCAAGCTAGTTATGCTAACAAGGGCCTAGGCCACAGCTCTCCCACATCCAAGACCTAGAAAACTGTGATTTCAATTTTCCTGTTTTGACAACAGGAATTCTACATCCTGAATAATTAATATTATAGAGACACACAATTCACACAATTATGGAGTTGAGACCATAAATCGCCACAAAATTATAATCTGCCCAAATGGCACAAATATACAGACAAATGTGACCACATTGTCAAAGAAGTGTGCAGTTGAAAGAGGGGCTCCCAAAACAAATCACTCACATCACCATGAAATTGTTATACATGAATATACTCAGGAAAAAACATAGACCCCTAGATTCCAAGTGTGGGGGGAAATATAAACATATAAAAATTGTGCATATGCATGTAGGTGTGTACACACAGAGACACAGAAACTGGGACACACACACAGGAAAAGAAAAGTAAACAGTAAGAGAATGAAAAAGGGAGCGAAATATGCAAACGGAGAACACAATCAGAATCAGAAAAAATGCATGCCACATTATTGGCTCAGAGGTAAACAAAAAAGAAGGAAAAGCCCTGTGTCTCTGGCCATCTAGTCAAACATTGAGATGAACAATTTGGGATCTGTCACCTCAGGCTACTGCAACAAGAGTCCAGCACTCAGTCACCTTCCTAGCACACACCCAAACTCACGGCACCTAGAACCTTGCAAAGCTACCACCTGTCAAGGGCTTTCCAAATGCACACTGGGAACTCATGCTCCAGTAACTTTATCCCTGAATTCATCACTAAGGCCACAAGTTCAGATTTTCGGCTGGAGGCAGCAGATGAGACCATTTCCCATCTCACTCCTGACCAAGGGTCAGGTTCTGAATCTCCTCTATATCAGAAATGAGGTTTAGGACAAGTTCTTTGGGAGGCACAGCTTTCTAGACCCCAACACCTTAATAGAATAAGATGGAGATGACATTGCAGGTCCATGAGTGACACAAGGCAGTTTGGAGCAATGCATACCTGTTGTTCCTGTATCTCTCTGTCACGTAAGTCAGGAGATCTCTTAGCTCATTTCTCTCCTCAGTAGCTGACTGCAGCTGTCTAATCAGTCTCTGCTCTTCTGTGTTGTCCCTGTTGGTCTCCTTGTTGATTAGCACAGGGCCAGGGGATGATGTCAGTCTCCCATCATCTGTAGGTAGAAGAACACAAGTGAACATTTTTGGGGAAACTGATGAGTGTGCATAGACCATGGCAAGCCCCAAACAGGAGGAGAACATGTGTACAACACAGTGTCACCACAAAGAGTTTGTTGTTGCCTAAGAGACCTCCTCAGTGGAAGTCAACTCTCCCAGCACTCTATAGAGACCAAGAGATGTCAGATGCCGGGTGTTCCCTATGCCTGCTGACCCATGCTCCATGTACCGCAGAGATGGCTTCTACGGGATTGTTATCAAGTTAACAGGGTACAACTTTCTTTCAGGACCCTCACCGCTGTACTTTCAGAAGTCAGATGATAAATTCAACCTCCAAAAGATTTGAGTGATTGGAGATACTCAGATGTCCTGCACTGATACTCTAGGCCACACCAATTGGAATTTAAAAGCATTGTGGGGGATCTCATGGTCAACGGACTTATCAATTCCCCTAACTGAAACACCAAATGCCACAGAAGTGCCAATTGGTTGCAGGCTGAATCTTGGTCTACCTGCTACAAATAGTTTAATACTGTAAAAAAAATTTTTGTAACACACAAACTCTAATTTATAATGCTAAGGATGTCCCATCTCTGCCAATTAGAAAAAGTCAGAGGAGTTCTAAGAACATAAGGCCAGAAGCATAATTCTCTCCCTGATAGTAAAGACAGAGATCTACTTTATTTAAAGAAGCAATCAGAGTGAAGTAGATTGATGCCCTGTCTAAATTCAATAAAGTTGGACACTCAGTGTCTCCTGATGGTGTTATTATATCAATGTAACGTATCATATGCACGTTAAAAGTGAAGGCCAGAAGTTCACAGAATAATAGCATTGGCCTTACCATATCCTTCCTTTGGGGATGGGCAAACTAATGTTCTGAAATCCTTGACTTTTAGGAATTGTGATCTTCATGGAAATTCAATTCCTTTGCAGATACTCCAGTTGTTCTGGCCTATTGCTAGACAGGTCAGACTAAGCCTATTCTCCCTCTGACAGAAAGCTCAGCATACAATTCACAGAACTTACTCAGCATTCCCCAGGCCAGCTTTCGTTGTCCACCATTTATTTTTGATGAAAGGCGAGATTCCCTCACTCCAGTCTTTCCAAAATCGGCGTTCACTCTCCCAAAATTCTTGCCAAGCCGGGAAAACATGTCTTCCTGTGTATCTGCCAGGCAGGGACTGAGAAAAAGTAGGACACTGGTGGTTACTACAACACTGATGACATCACAGAGGATGCCAAGAACTCTCTAGGACACAATAGAATGTCCAAGAAGGGACCGCTGATGTCATGGTGAACAGACTTTGCCTCTCTGCTAATAATCTCCCTGTACAGTGAATAAGCTGAGGTGCCCTTTCCTAGAGACCTTCCCAGGGCATAGCCACTGAGCAACTCCTGCTTGCAAGACCAAATTTTCGTCAAGGCTTGATTATAAAAACCTGAGTAATTCCTATGCATTTTAATGAATTTTTCCCTCTAAATCCTGCTCAAAAATATCTCATTAAGTCAAATTATCCTTACTCATCAATATCAGCCATTAAAAATTCCTGAGAAATAATACCAGTTTGAATAAGCAGTCAGAAGGTTCTCCTGTCTCCTTATGTACACGTGCTTGAAATCACATCAAGAAATAGCCTGTAGGTTAGGTTGCGACATGGGTGTGTGTTATGGGAACACTCATGAAGCCTTGTCCTTAGCTTAGCATTCAACAGTTGCCACAAAATCCCTTAGGAGATAGAGTTGAAATCATTATGTTGTTCGGAACAGTGTGGAGTCCAAGTGCCAAAGGAAAGTGAAATGTAGGAGCCACCAATGGAGGCACCCACGTGCTGCTTGGGGGTTCTCCTCTTTTTACTAATGTCACCAAAGGAGCATTGCTCACAGGCCTCTGTAAGCTCTACCATGAGATTCTGACTGACAGTTTGTGTCTTAGGCCTTTCACAGGGCATGCACTATCTTCTCTAAATTTAACCCCATTCTTCTAGTTTTGAGACCCAACCGGTGATTATCTCTTAACCCGCACTATCTTCTCTAAATTTAACCCCATTCTTCTAGTTTTGAGACCCAACCGGTGATTATCTCTTAACCCCTATGCCCTGTTTTGGTCCATATCACTTCCCTACCATGTCTATTCTGAAGCTCCAGCTTCAGCTTTCCTCACGCTATGTTCCTCTGTAAGCCTGGAGTTCTGCCCACATACTTTCTGCAGCATATCTTGCCCTTCAGATCTGTATTATGTCCAATTGGCAGTTAGACAACACCTAAGAGATCTCTCAGTTTGTGTTGAGCTGGTGAGAAGGACAAACATCTACAAAATAGCAAACTTGATGATGGACCGTAGAAATGACAAGACAGTAATCCTGCCAGCACTTAGCTCTCTGCCAGTAAAGAACTAACAATTGAAAGTTGACATACCTTAGTACAAAGGGAGCTCACCTCATCATTTCCCCTTTTACACCACAAAAAATAACTGTCTTTAACACTGATCAGCTACATAAAATGAGAAAATTTATAGGATGCATCAGATAAGAATGACGGTCACAACATTTAGTCCATTTGTATTTGGTAAAATTGGAGAAGGTACTTCATGAACTAAATTATATTAGTGTAAAATTTTGTACCTGAATCATTTTCTCTCACTTTTTAAGCTTTTTTCTTCTCTATTTATCATAGTTTGCACTTATTAACCATAACAACTCTCCTGAAATGAAAAACAATTTTGTTAATTTTAAATAATTTAAGGGTTTATGTGCTTCATCTTTATAATTTTACACCTCTTTTGTGGACATATTGCCATTTTTTTTCTTTTTTCAACTTCCACATGTAGATTATTTTTTCTCTGATATGGAGAAGGATGCAAGGGTGGACTTCAAATATGAGGTGATGGTGGATATCAACGGAGTTGAGCTGCATGATATGAAATTCACAGAGAACAAAAAAGGAGTTTAAAAAAACTAAAATGAGCACAGTGGGGAATGAAGAAATGAATGCTTAGCATGGAAATGTTCGTCAGTAGACTCTGCATTTGTGGCGTGGTCTGGGTTTGGGTGGGGTTCTGGAGTAGTCAGAATGTTGTCTGTTCTGGTCCTTCCAGGGAAACTCCTCCCTCATCTCTCATCCCTCCTCTGCCTCCACCTCCACCTCCAACTGCCATAACTGCCTCCTACTACAGCAGCAGCTTCTGGGCATCTGCCTTTCTGCTCAAGCAGAAGTGCTCAGGGGTGATACAAGATTTGAAAAGTCCAGGGGAGCAGTCAGGCCATGCACACTCTGTTGTCATCCCCGTCAGGGCTCAGGATTTATGGTGCCAGAGCGGTTGTGGCGGGCATTTTGATGCTGCAGTGGGTTGTCTGTCGAGCCCCTCATTCTGGACCTCCCATGACCCCCTGGTCCTGTCAGGTTCCTAGTTGTCACATTCCTGTGTGATTGTGAACTCGTTTCCTTTTCTGAGTCTCATAACAAGAAAATTTAAGAGTAAACTATCTAATCATCTCAATGTGAGACCTGAGAAGGAGAAATGTTGCCTGAGTAAACAGGAAATTCAGAGCAAATAGCTTCCAATTCTAAAGAAATGACAGAAATTGTTGGCTACCAGACAGACAAATTTTTCCATGTCATTGTGTCATCCACCCCCAGTTGAACGGGTCATGGGCTCTGACAACAATCCTTTGAAGTAGGTCACTTGAAGGACTATCCTCTTTTTGTTCTCCAAAGCCTGGGACAATAGACTTCCCCATCATCCACTTCTCCACAGTCTGGACAACTTTCTGGCAGCAGTGGAGGTAAGTGGGTGGTATTTCACCCCATGGCAACCTTGCCACATTTGAAGGGAACTCCAGTTAGTGTTCTTTAGTTCCCATCATCTTCTTCAGTCAGACTGGGGACACTGCCAGGAGTTGAGGTCTCTCCCACTGTGAAAAGCCTTTAACTATTTGGACATCTGAAACAGCAGATTCTTCAGATCTGTAAAGGATTTGAGAACCGCCTTTTTATGTAAAGTATATCTCACTGGACAAACGTGGCTTTTTTCCAAGGGATTCACTTTCTCTGTACCTTTGAATACATATAAAAGAAGCTAAATAAAGCTCATTTCTGTACCAACTGAACTAGTACCTAACATCACTAGAACACTGATTATTCATAGTTGGATAGTACTATTTGCATTCCTTAATTATCCATGGCAGTGTACAGTAGTAATTTTATACAATTAGAATTATACACCACATTGTGAATAAAATGCATATACTTATATCTGAAACAAGATTTCAATCTTTTATGTAAATACAATTTTAAATTCGAAATCCATGACATCCTGAAATATTTGAGACTTGGTGTTGCTTTCTAGTACAAAAAGAGATTGAATAATCTATGTTTTTTTATCATTTTAGCCCCTTACTCCTCCTTCCCAAAACTTCTAGATAGGAGAGGAAAGGGTTGAGGAGGGAAAGAGAAAATAAGTAAGACATCCCTGATTCCAATCTCCTTTACACTTTCCTCACTGACGATGACCAGTAAAAACTTGCAACCAACCCACTAAAGGACAATAAAAATCTATGACCCACTGCAGACAAATAATCAGCTACCCATCCTTCTTTTGAGAATGAGGGTGTCATGTTCTCTAAAGATGTATCCCTATGAGTGTGGGGTGACAACAAGTTTTGGGGACCTTACAATACTTGGGATATTTTCCAAATCCTGTGAGATCCTGCAGTTTTATGTGCTTCCAAGTCCTGAATGTGGAGGGATTAACTGAAGTCCTGGCTACATTAACAATTGAAAATACAAACACACATTCATACAATTTGAGGAAGGTCACACAATATCTACCTCTTGAAGTTTGCTCAAAACAATTGTTCAGTGACTTTTTTATTTAGCTTCAGGTATCTTCTTAGTTACAGGCAGAAACGAGACAGATTGCTGAAATAATGTTAATAGCTTCTAAGCCAGTCACGAATAGAGTTCCTGCAATCCTTTGAAGTCTCATTAGAGAGGCTCTATTTTGCACACTACTCACAATTCTTATGTCTCCTGTGTAGCAAACTAAAATGGACTGTTATGATCTGCTTACATATTTCAAAAGTTTTCCCAACACAAAGTATTCCACCCTCCTCCAAAAAACAAGAGATTCCTCACAAAAACAAGTCCACTCCCTCTGGTACCAGTTTATATATCGGTCACATTTCGGTTACTTCAAAAAAATACCGTGACCAAAAGCATGTCAAGGAATACAGTGTTTCACGTTGTGGTAGCCAACCCCCAACTACAAAATTATTTCATTGTTAAGTCATAAATGTAAGGTTACTACTCTTTTGAATGGTAATGTAAATATCCTGTATAAAGTATGTCTCCTATGTGATTGCCCCAGGAAGTAGTTGCAACCAACTGGTTGAAAACTGCACCTTATGTGCGGAGGTGGTGGTTGTGGGATTTTGTTTTCTTTTGTTTGTTACTTTGGCCTCTTTGTCAAAACCGAGATGCTGATGAGAACATACACCAATATCTGCGTCCTTTATTATCTTCCATTAGACATTGTGTTTGTTCTCATTGTATCAACAGGCTGGGTTTCTTTTTACTATTCCCCAAAATGAACTTGAAATTATTAAAGATGATGCGTCCTGCAGTGTTTTACTGTCTTACTATTTGGCAGTGTCTGACTGCCCTTCATTTTTGCTTTCATTGGTTGAGATCTTTTTTTTCATTCCCATGAAGCCCTGTATAACAATTAGGACTGGATGGATTGTAGACGATTCTGGTAGGAATTCGATAAAAAGTATCAGTCATATTGATACATGAAAACGAGAGGTGTCTTCATTTTCTGCTTTCTTCAGTTTTTTCTTATTTTTCTTAATGTGTTCTTCGTAGCAAGTCTTCAGTTCCTTAGATTTATTACAAAATTTTTAAGGCTAGTCTGAATGGGTTTCTTTTCTTGGTATGTTTGTTGATATTTATTGTTGGTATACAGGAATTTTATTGACTTTAAAGTGATTTTAGTGAGTGGGTCTATGAGCTGTAGGAGTTTTCTGGTGGAAACATCGTGCTGTTTATATATGGATCATATCACCTGCAAATCAGAAAATTCTGACTGCTTTCCTTCATATGGACATGGCCTTTCCATCTTTCTATTTTCTGTTTTGGATAAGAATTGACATACTACTTGCATTAGATGAAAAGATTGAACACCTGTGACTTATTACTGATCTTAGGGAAATGCATTAAGATATTCTCCAGTTAGGATGCTGTTGGCCTTGTGTATTTTCTTCATAATGTTAATGTATATCTTCTCCATATCCCAGATTCTCCAGGACTATTTCATGTATCACTGTGAGATTTTGCCAAAGAAATTGTCTGCCTCTAGTCAATGATCATGTGTTTCTTGTTCTTGCTTTCATGTGGTGTATTGTTTATTCATTTGTATTTGTTGAAATATTCTTTCCCCTCTGTAGTCAAGCCATCTTGATCATGGTACCTGATATGTTTGGTATATGTCTGAATTTTATTTGCCTGTATTTTATTGAGAAATTTGTCACTTAAGTATTCCTTCCAATCTTTGTTTTATAGGCTGTGAAGAGACACCATGACCAAGGGAACTTATAGAAGAAAGAGTATATTGTTGCTTACAGTTTCAAGGATTCTGAGTTATGACTACAATGCTGAGGTACATGGCAGCGGGTAGGTCACCATGTTTCTAGAGAACTAGCTGAGAATTTACATCTTATCTGCAAGTTGGAGACAGAGAAAGTGAGCGTTAAGTATAAATGGTATTTAATTTGGAAACCTCAAAGCCCAATCCCATAATACTCCTCCAACCAATACATATCTTATAATTCTTCCTGCACATTTCCTCTCACAAGAAACAAACATTCATACATGTGAGTTTATGTGGGCCATTATCATTCAATTCACCATATCCTACTCACAATTATCCATAGGATTTTAAACATATCAAAATAAAAATGCATTTCCCACATCCTTCAAAAATCCTTGTAGTGTTTCACAGTCTACACAGTTCAGCCAAAGAACTTCATAAAACTCCAGGCAGTCCCATAATTATTTCCCTCCTATGAAATCAAAAGGCAAATTACACACTTCCAATGTGTAATGCTGAATCATATATCTTATCGTTGCCAAGGGAAATTGGGAATGTGGTGAGCCAATTCAAGGCATAATCCCAAGAGCACACACTCCAAATTCTCTCCTTCTGATAGTAGACAAAGAGATTAGACCTATTTTAAATTTTCCTTATTTATTTCTCCCCTGACCCTTTCAGTTGTTGTATTGTTTATGTTACTTACTTTCCATGAGTGTGTGTATTTTCTGTACTTTTAATTGTGTGATACCACTTTGATTCCTTTGTGCTCAGATAGAATCCATGACATTACTTCAACTTTATTATATTTCCTGAGGGTTGTTTTGCATCCCAATATGTGGTCAATTTTGGAGAAAGGTCCACAGGCTGATAGAAAGTATATGTATAGTTCAATGTAGTTTGTTAGGTTCATTTGCCTGACGATGTACCTTAATTCTGCTCCTCCTGTTTTGTTTATTTGCATGTGATCTGTTAGGTGGTCTGAATAGACAATTTAAACAAATCACAACCACTGTTATAACTAATCTGTTGTTTCATATCTATCTGATAATGTATATTTTAAATTGGAGAAGCTTGTGTTTAATATGTGTATATTTAGAATTGTATCTTTTTGTCATTGCAAAGTATGAAATGAATTTCCTTACATCTTGTGGACAGGATGAGTTTGAAACTATTCTGTCAGCTACATAGACAAACTGAATACGGACATGGTTCTTAGTTAGGTTTCACTAGTATACCTTCTATATCTCTCAGGATGGTAATCCTGTTTCTGGCTTAATATATGTCTGTTTACTGGGGAATTGAGTTTAGTGCTATGTAAATATTTTTCAAACCTCTGTGTTAATTTTGTCATTTTTTTAAATTTTTGACTTTTTCATCGATTTCATTTGATTGACTGTCCTAGTGGTGTTAATTTATTTCCTGTGACCTCTGGTATTTTATCCTTCCCTGCAAACTATAGTATTCCTATTAGGATCCTCTATAGAGCTGGCTTACTGGTTATACATAGTTTTTAATTTATTTATAATATCCCTTAATCAGCACAGTAGCTGGGCAGCTGCCTGTCGTGCATGGAATTAGGTCTCATTTCCAAACAATGACTCTGAACTCCTACTTACTATGCAGCATCTTGGCTGCTCTTTGTTCTACCTGGACAGCCCTCAGGATCAGGCTTTCCTCTGTCTTAACCCATGGCTGCTGTCCTCCTTCCTCTCTCCTCACCATCACATCCATTCTTCCTTTCTTCTTGGCAGCTTCTTCCTTCTTCCCCCCTTATGATCCTCTCTAGGAAAGCCCTCAAAAACTCACCTCCACCATCTGTCTGCTGTGCTTCTTTATAATCACAATTAATGGGAGCAGGGTCACTTTTCTGCGGGTTAAACAGTCTTACATTCTACAAATTAGCATTAAAATACAAGCTGAATTTTATCAATACACCACAGGGTTTTCTTTCTCTTTGTTTTGGTTTAATTTTTCTTTTAACTTTTTACTTTTTATTTCATTTTTGGCTATCTTTTATTAATTGGTTATTTTATTAATTTACATTTCAAATGTTATCCCGCTTTCCAGACTCCCCTCATCAAGCCTCATCATCATATTTCTTCTCAGCATTTTCTATATAACAGCCTTCCCCGAACTACACATATCCATTCCCACCTCACACATCTAGGATCTCCATTTGGTGGGGCCACATTCCTAGAGAGTCAAGGTGCTACCACCACATTGATACCAGATAAGTCAATCCTCTTCTACCCAGTACCTAGGACAATAGACACATACTTGTATACACATTGCCTAGTTATTTACACCCTAGGACCAAGGAAGATTGGTGAGAGAGGGTCTGGTTAGATATTTAAAACCAATGATTGCTGCTTTCTCTTCTTTTTTTGGTTATAGGTAAAATTATGTTTGTATGCTTCTCTTTTTTGTCATTATTGTGAGATGATTAATTTCTTGGATTTTCTTGGATAATATTTAGTTCATTGTCTTGGAGTTTTCTTCCTATTATCCTCTGGTGTGCTTTATAGAGAAAAATATAGTTTAAATTTGATTTTGTCATGTAATATCCTGGTTTCTCCATTTATGGCGATTGGGAATTACTCAGTGTATAGGAGCTTGGGTCTGCATTACATCGGCCCAAGATTTTCTGGCTTTTAGAGTCTCTCTTGAGAAGTCTGGTGTAATTCAAATTGGTCTGAATTACTTTGGTACTGGATATTTGTACCTTACCCCTTTTAATGTACTTTCTTGTATCTGTGCATTTAGTGTTTAATTTTTATGTGAAGAGAGGAATTTTTCTGGTATAATTAATTTGGCATTCTGTAGGCTTGTTGAATGTTTTGGCCTTTTCTTTCTTCAGCTTACGAAAGTATTCTGTGATGATGAAGATATTTACTGAACCTATGAGCTGGAACTCTTAATTCTCTTCAATATCTATTTTCCTTAGCTTTGGACTTACATTGAGTCCTGAAACTCATGGATATTTTGGATTCAACAAACCGTACATGTTTATCTGAGATGGATTTTTTGTGCTTTGTGGGGTGACCTGCTTGACCCCTACGCTTCCATTTATTATCTTGTTGGATATTGAGACATGGTCAGGAATGGTGACTTCTTGCCATAAACTATATGAAAATAGTGAGGTCAATTTATGTGTGTCAAGTATCAGTAGTCTTCTGGGTGGTTTTGGATCCTGGTTGGACATATGCAACTGTTTCAAAAGCCCAGGATTGATATTCCTTGGGGTCCCATGATGATGCAATCAGACATGACAGAAAAAGACCAGAATACACATGAGAGAATGTGATTTGTATAATAGAGAGAACATTATTAATGTTCTAACTTATTAAGTTAGGATACAGAATATCTGATCACACTGTGATCTCCAAGAATGTATTTTTTAACGAAAAACTATGGTTTGGTATAGCATTGCAAGGGCAAGGACATTTACGCAAGATCTGTTTGTTTCCTGTAAACATGGACTTTATTACTGTATGGTTCACCTACCACACACCTTTCTTGCAAAGGTAAAAAGTGCACTTAGGTCCAGAGCAGATCGAGGCACGACTTGACAGAAAATGAAGATAACTAAGGCAATGGAAAGTCTTAGAGTTGAAGGATTATTAAGAAAGTGTTCAGAGGGAACAAGAATCCCCTTCTCTGGGAGGTCAGTGAATTAGGAAGGACAGTTGGGAGCTTTACTTGACGTCAGCATCTGAGTCTGGAAATGTCATTGGTAAAATTAATGTCTGGAATTTTGTGTTGTGAAACAGCACATTGGCTCTGCAGCGTTTGGCAAGGTCCATGGACAGAGAGATCACACCAGCTGGGAACAATCTGACAAGAAATCAGGTTTGCTTTAGTCACCTGAGAGGTCCTCAAGGAGAGAGGAATGGATGGGTAGCACTTTAATAGAAGGCTTTATGATCTCAATAGTGCTACTCTAGATGTCTTCAGTATAGATGCAGAAAAAGAAAAACTAAATGACTTCACAGGAATTAGAACAATTCTGACCATGATTATTTCACATTGGCAGTTTATACTTGATTCGTCTTTTTAAATTTAAAACAAGAGCCTAGGGTGTAAATTCGAGGTAGCATTAGAATCACAGTATGTTTACACCACCTTTAAGGTGCCCAGCATCTAACACTCCGTGGCTAGAGATTCTACTTTTAACTGGATCACCAGAGAAAATCTACAATCAACCATGCTAGGGAGGCCCTGATCAGTTTGTATGCTTTGTCCATCTCCACGACAACCCACTTCAGCAGAAACACCTCCAGTTTACAGGTGAAGAAATCACAGCTCAGAGCCAATTATCATTAGATCCCTCAGTCTCACTGGCTGTCAGTTACACCCACATCCTTCTCTGTGAAGGGAAGCATTGGGCCTGATGTGGGCTGTGCAAGCTGACTCTCCTGAGATGATCAGTGCTCTTCTTGAACCTGGGAGAACTGAAGACAAGATGAGCACACAGACTCCTGGGATAGATCCTGCCTCTGGGTCCTAGGGTGGGACACATTGCCTTAGTTATCTTCATTTTCTGTCAAGTCGTGCCTCGATCTGCTCTGGACCTAAGTGCACTTTTTACCTTTGCAATAAAGGTGTGTGGTAGGTGAACCATACAGTAATAAAGTCCAAGTACTTGTCATGTGCCTCTCCTCATCTGAGGAGTCTGTTCCCATGTGTCAGCTTCTATGGCAGTGGGTCTCAACACTCCTAGTGCTGCAACTCTGTAATACAGCTCTTCATGCTGTGGTGACCCCAAGTATAAAATTTTTTCATTGCTACTTCCTAATGAAGTTTGCAGTACTTATAAGTCATAATATGCAAGGTATCTGATATGCAATCTGTGTGTGAAGTTGTGCCTCACAGTCTGAGAAACATTGCTTTATATAATTTTTTTTAAAAAGAAAGGCCTTCCTATGAGGAGGACCCGGAGCAGACATAAAGGCAGAGACACCGTGAAGTAGTGACAGTTGTCAGCAGGCCCAAGGCTGCTTGCCTTAATGCCAACAGTGATTTTCTGGCTAAAGGTACAATCTGTAATCACTGGCCCCATGACATTTCTTACCTCAATTTTCCCCCTTACAATGTCTGTCTGCTTGGACATATCTGTCCAGGAAGCTAGTCCCTGTAGTCTCTGATAAAGGCAGAATGCTAAAGGCAGGTATGGTTTCCCTCTTTTGGCCCACAGTCACTTGTATAGAAGTAAGTGCAAATCCCCCGTGGGTAAATGTGTGTCTCTCACATAGTGTATTAGAATTGAAATATCTGTTTGAGTTGAGAAAAACCAACTCCCACTTCAGATTTAGAGCTGACCAACAATTACTTTCAGGAGAATGAAGAAGCTGGCCAGGCCTGAAGATCCAGATCCCCTCCCTGCCTGGGATAATCCCACCTACAGTAGACTTCAGCTTCACCTAGCAGGTGTTATCAGAAAAATCTGACCTTAAGATTCTGAAATCCACAATATGCACAAACCCTAGAGTTGTTAGGTGGCCGATTTGGGGGATTTCTCCAGGTTATAATCATTCTGGCCTCTTCTCTTCCCTTGGATGCACTCTGTTCTCTCTAGTCTGTTGGTCCTAAAAGGACTTGGGTCAACTCAAGGACTTCTAGGGGAGGAGCTTTTGTTGTGGGAGTGAGCATGGATCAAGAATGTAACCCCATTCTGACTGGGCAACTAATCTCCAGAAAAATCTTCTGCAGGCAAAGAACTGGGTCCTGTGATAGACTACACTGTTTAACAGGGAGATCTGGTTGCTTTCTCCAGGAAGAAGCACTTGGGTGTTGACTCTCACTTCTCAACCTTCTGTTCTAAATCACTTCTGAGAATGGGCACTTTCGTCTAACTCCTCAAAGGGACCTACCCTTCATTGTGGCTGGAGGATCCTATGGTGTTGCAGCTCTGAGTTGGGAGTGGGAGTACTCAGACTGACTTGGAGAAGCCTCTTTTCACAGCTGATCTAGATGTGAGGAACAGGTGCTTTTAAAGAAGCATGTGAAAGTATTTCCTGCAGGAGAGACCTCTGCAGGCAAAGACACACAGGACAGGGAAAAGCGAGTTTATGTACTGCCATCACATCCTACCAGTCTCTATATGGGGCAAGGCTTTGCCTCACCTTAGTAACAACAGCATGTAATAAATGAACCTTTTGCTGATTTCTGTCGTGGTTCCGACGTCAAAATGTCAATGAGCACCATGCAGAGCCCGGACTTAGGCTGTATTAAAGTAGTCCACAGTATCAGTGTTATCTGCAAGGTACCATGGGACAGTAGTAATGCATGTTTGCATGAACCTGGACAGTTTTCACTACAGTCTTCTAAGTCATTTTATAAAATTTTATAGTGAGTTCATGGAAGAACAGGCTCAAACATAGACAGGAACATACACACACACACACACACACACACACACACACACATACATACATACATATACATATACTTTACTGACATGGTGCATATTCTTTGTACACCAAAAATAAGGTGAGCATTAATGAAAATATTCTAATAATTGAATAAGTGGAGGAAGCTGTGTAGGGACTGTGGCTTATAGTTACTTAAAAGGTCCTCACCAGGCTCTCTTCTTGTTGGTGGGTAAACTTCAAGTGCAACTGGGGTTCGTTATTTTCTTTCTCCATAGCACGCAGGACTAGGGTGGAAGCTAGGGTTTTCAGAATATTTGGTAAGTACTATAACATTGAATGAAATCCTAAGGCTGGAACACTATTAATGTTCTAAAAAATTACAGGGCAAGCTAAAGTCAGATATCTACTGTATTTAAAGAAGCAATGAGAGCGAGGTAGATTGATGCCCTGTCTAAATTCAGAAATGTTGGAGCCCGAATGTCTCCTGATGGTGTTATTTTATCAATGTAACATAACATATGTAACATATGCTCTTTAAAAGTAAAGGCCAGAAGTTCACAGAATAATAGCATTGGCCTTACCATATCCTCCCTTGGGGATGGGAAAACTAATGTTCTGAAATCTTTGACTCTCAGGAATTGTGATCTTCATGGAAATTTAATTCCGTTGCAGATGGTCCAGTTGTTGTGGCCCTTTGTTAGAAATATCAGCCTAAACCTATAGTCCATCTGACAGAAAGCTCAGAATACAATTCACAGAACTTACTCCACATTCCCCAGACTTGTTTCTTTTGTCCATTATTTTTTTTTTTTGATGAAAGGCCAGATTGCCTCACACTACTCTGTCGAAAATCGCCATTCATTCTCCCAAAATTCTTGGGAAGATGGGAAAACGTGTCTTCCTATGTATCTGCCAGGCAGGGACTGAGAAAAAGTAGGGCACTGGTTGTTACTACAACCCTGGTGACATCACAGAGGATGCCAAGAACTCTCTAGGACACAATAGAATTTCCAAGAAGGGACATCTGATATCATAGTGAACAGAATTTGCCTCCCTGCTAATAACCTCCCTGTATAGTGCATAAGCTGAGGTGCCCTTTCCAGGAGACTTTCCTAGGGCATAGACACTGAGCAACTCCTGATTCCAAGGCCAAGTATTCCTCAAGGCTTGATTATGAAAACCTTAGTAATTCCTATGCATTTTAATGAATATTTCCCTGCTATTCCTGCCCAAAAATGTCTCATCTTAACTCAAATTATCCTCATTCAGCAATATTAGACATTAAAAATTCCTGAAAAATGACACCAGTTTGAATATGCAGTCAAAAGATTCTCTTGTCTCATTATGTACATGTGCTTGAGATCACATCAAGAAATAGCCTGCATGGTAGGTTGCGACATGGGTATGTGTTATGGGAACTCTCATGAAGCCTTGTACTTAGCATTCCACAGTTGCCACAAAATCCCTTAGGAGAAAGAAATCATTATTGAAATCATTATTGTGCTAGGAACAGTTTGGAGTCCAATTGACAGAGGAAAAGTGAAATGTTGGAGCCACCAATGAAGGCACCCTCATACTGCTTGTGGGGTTCTCCTCCTTGCACCAATTTCACCAAAGGACCATTGCTCACAGGCCTCTGTAAGCTATACCATGAGATCCTATCTGACAGTTTTTACCTTAGGTCTTTCACTGGGCATACCCTCACCTTCTGTAAATTTAACCCCATTCTTCTAGTTTTAAGACCAAATGGTGATTATCTCTTTACAAGTACGTACTGTTTTGGTCCATATCGCTTCCCTACCATGTCTATTCTGAATCTCCAGCTTCAGCTTGCCTCACCCTATGTTCCTCTGTTTGCCTGGAGTTCTGCCCACATACATTCTGAGGTAGCTCTTGGCCATAAGATCTTCATTACGTACAATCGGCAGTGAGACAAGACCTGATAGAACTTTCAGCTTGTGTTGAGCTGGTGAGAAGGACAAACATCTACAAAGTAGCAAACCTGATGATGGATCATAAAATGATTAGAAAGAAATCCTGCTATCACTTAGCTCTCTGCCAGTAAAGAACTAAGAATTGAAGTTGACACACCTTAGTACAAAGAGACCTCACCTCAGCATTTCCTCTTTTACACCAAGTAATACCCTTATCTTTACATTGATAAGCTAGATAAAGTAAGATAAATTTTGAGATGCATCACATAAGAATGACAGTCCCAATATTCAGTCCATTTCTATTTGGCAAAATTGGAGAAGGTACTTCATTAACTAAATTATATTAGTGTAAAATTTTGTACCTGAATCACTTTCTCTCAGTTCTTAAACTTTTTTATCCTCTGTCTATCATAACTTTCATTTATTAACCATAATAACTTCCCTGAATCAAAAAGTACTATTTTTCATTGTAAACAATTTTAGGGTCTATGTCCTTCATCTTTTTAATTTTATACCTCTTTCGTGGACATATTGCCATTTTTTATTTTTTATTTTTTCATCTTCCACAAGTAGATCATTTTTTCTCTGATATGGAGAAGGATGCAAGGGTGGACTTCAGATATGAGGGGGTGGTGGATATCAACGGAGTTGAGCTGCATGTTGCGAAATTAACAGAGAACAAATGAGAAGTTTAAAAAAATTAAAATGTGCACATTGGGGATAAAGAAGTGAATGCTTAGCGTGCAGAGGTTTGGCAGTGGACTGGGTATTTGTGGGGGTGGGGTGTATTTGGTTGGGGTTCTGGCATGGTAAGAACACTGTCTGTTCTGGTCCTTCCAGGGAAACACCTTCTCCCATCTCACCTCTGCCTCTATCTCCTCCTCCAACAGCTGAAACTGCCTCCTACTACAGCAGCAGCTTCTGGGCATTTCCCTCTCTGCTCAAGCTCTTCTAAGTGCTCGGGGGTGATACAAGCATTGAAAAGCCTGGGGCAGCAGTCAGGCCATGCACACTCTGTTGTCATCCCCGTAGGGGCTCAGGATTTATGGTGCCAGAGCGGTTGTGGCAGGCATTTTGATGCTGCAGTGGGTTGTCTGTCGAGCCCCTCATTCTGCACCTCCAATGTCCCCCCTGGTCCTGTCAGGTTCCTAGTTGTCACATTCCTGTGTGATGGTGAACTCGTTTTCTTTTCTGAGTCTCATGACAAGAAAATTTAACAGTAAACTATCTAGTCTTCAACTCCATTTGAGACCTGAGAAGGAGAATTGCCTGAAGAAACAGGAAATTCAGAGCTAATAGCTTCCAATTCTAAAGAAATGACAGAAATTGTTGGCTACCGTGACAGACAGTCAGCAAATATTCTTGTGTCATTGTGGCATCCAGTGTCAATTGAACGGGTCAGGGGCTCTGATAACAATCCTTTGAAGTAGATCACTTGAAGGACTATCCTCACTTTCTCTCCAAAGCCTGGGACAATAGACTTCCCCATGATCCCCTTCTCCACAGTCTGGACAGCTTTCTGGCAGCAGTGGAGGTAAGTGGGTAGTGTTTCACCCCATGGCCAATTTGCCACATTTGAAGGACACTCCAGTTAGGGTTCTTTAGTGCCCATCATTTTCTTCAGAATAGCATGAGGACACTGCTTGGACTTGAGGTCTCTCCCACTGTGAAAAGCCTTTGACTACTAGGACACCTGAAATGGCAGATTCTTCAGATCTCTAAAGAATTAGAGAACCATCTTTTTATGTGAAGTCTATCTCAGTGCACAAATGTGGAATTTTTTCAAAGGATTTACTGTTTAATTTGAATACATATACAAGAAGCTAAATAAAGCTTATTTCTGTACCTAACTAAACAAGTACCTAACATCACTAGAACACTGAGTATTTATAGTTGGATAGTACTATTTGCATTCCTTAATTATCCATGGCAGTGTACAGTAGTAATTTTATACAATTAGAATTTTACACCGTATTGTGAATAAGATGCATATACTTATATCTTAAACAAGAGTTTAATCATTTATTCAAGTATAATATGAAATTCTATCATCATTCAAATTCCATGTCATCCTAAAAGATTTGACACTTGGTGTTGCTTCCTAGTATAAAAAAAGATTGAATAATCTATGCTTTTTGTCATGTTAGCCCCTTTCTCCTGCTTCCCCAAACCCTAGATAGGAGAGATAAATGGTTGAGGAGAGAAAGAGAAAGTAAGTAAGATGTCCCTGATTCTATTCTCCTTTACTGTTTCCTCACATTCCATGACTAGTAAAAACTTGCATCCAACCCACTAAATGACAATAAACATCTCTAACCCACTGAAGACAAATAAGCAGCCACCCATCCTTCTTTTGAGAATGAGGGTGTCATGTTCTCTAAAGTTGTATCCCTATGAGTGTGGGGTGACAACAAGTTTTGGGGACCTTGCAATAATTGGGATATTTTCCAAATCCTGTGATTTCTTACAGTTTCCTATGCTTTCAGGCCCTGAATGTGGAGGGAATAACTGAAGTCTTTCCTACATTAACAATTGAAAATACAAACACACATTCATACAATTTGAGGAAGGTCACACACTATCTACATCTTGATGTTTGCTCAAAATAATTGGTCAATTACTATTTTATGTAGCTTCATTTATCTTCTTAGTATACGGGCAGAAAAGAGACAGATTGTTTGCCAAAATAATGTTAATTACTTCAATGCCAGTCACCAATAGAATTCCTGCAATCCTTTGAAGTCTTTCAGAGAAGCTCTATTTTGCACAATACTCACAATACTTATGTCTCCCATGTGGCAAACTAAAATGGACTGTTATGATCTGCTTACATATTTCAAAAGTTTTCCCACTCCAAAGTCTTACACCCTCCTCCAAAAAACAAGAGATTCCTCGCAAAAAAAAGGCCACTAGTGCTGGTTCCAGTTTATATATCCGTCACATATCTATTACTGCAAAAAACTACCATGACCGAAAACATCTCAAAAAATCCAGTTTTTCACATTGTGGTAACCAACCCCCAATTACAAAATTATGTCATTCCTAAGTCATAAATGTAAGATTACTTCTCTTTGGAATTGTAATGTAATTATCCCCTATAAAGTATGTCTCATGAGTGATTGCCCTGAGAAGGGGTTGCAAGAAACAGATTGAAAACTGCATCTTGTGTGTGGAGGTGGTGGTGGTGGTGGGTTTTTTGTTTTGTTTTGTTTGTTAGTTTGGCCTCTTTTTCAAAAACCAGAGGCTGATGAGAACATACACCAATAACTGGGTCTTTTATATAATTCCTATAGCCTTTGTGTCTGTTCTCATGACATCAACAGGCTGGGTTTCTTTTTTACTATTCTCCAAAATGAACTTGAAATTATTAAAGGTGATGCATCCTGCAGTGATGAACTGTCTTACTATTTAGCAGTGTCTGACTGCCCTGCTCATTTGTGCTTTCATGGATTTTGAGATCTTTTTTTCATTCCCATAAAGCCCTGCATCCTAATTAGGACAGGATGGATGTTAACTAGTAAATGATTCTGGTAGGATTTGATATAACAATATTAATCATACTGATGCATGAAAATGAAAGGTCTTTTCATTTTCTGGTTTCTTCAATTTTTTTCTTAATTTTTGTAATGTTTTCATTGTAACAAGTCTTCACTTTCTTAGATTTATTACAAGACTTTTAAAGCTATTCTGAATGTTTTTGTTTTTTTGGTATGTTTGTTGATATTTATTGTTGCTATACAGGAATTTTATTGATTTTAATGTGATTTCAGTTAGTGGGTCCATGAGCTGTAGGAGTTTTCTAGTGGAACCGTAGTGTTCTTTACATATAGATCATATCACCTGCAAATGAGAATACTCTGACTGCTTTCCTTCATATGGACATGCCTTTCCATCTTTCTATTTTCTGTTTTGGATAGACTTCACATACTACTTGGATTAGATGAAAAGATTGTACACCTGTGACTTATTACTTATTTTAGTGAAATGCATTAAGATATTCTCCAGTTAGGATGCTGTTGGCCTTGTATATTGCCTTTATATTGTTAAGGTACATCTTCTCCATATCCCAGATTCTCCAGGACTATTTTGTGTATCACTGTGAGACTTTGCCAAAGAAATTGTCTGCCTCTAGTGCAATGATCATGTGTTTCCTGTTCTTGGTTTCATGTGGTGTATTGTTTATTCATCTGTATTTGTTGAAACATTCTCGCTCTCTGGAGTCAAGCCAGCTTGATCATGGTACCTGATATGTTTGGGATATGTCTGAATTTTATTTGCCAGGATTCTATTGAGAAATTTTTCACTTATGTGTTCCTTCCAATCTTTGTTTTTTTTATAGGCTGCAAAGAGATACCATGAGCAAGGGAACTTTTCGAAGAAAGAGTTTATTGGGGCTTACAGTTTCAAGGATCGTGAGTCTGATATCAGGGGTACATGGCAGCAGGTATGTCACCGTGTTTCTAGAGAACTAGCTGAGATCTTACATCTTATCTGCAAGTTGGACACTGAGAAAATGAGACTTAAGTGTAAATGGTATTGAATTTGGAAACCTCAAAGGCCAATCCCAGAACAATCCAACAAAAAACAAAACAAAACAAAACAAAACAAAACTATATCTTCTACTTCTTCCCGAACATTTCCTCTAACCAGCAACAAACATTCATACTTGTAAGTTTATGGAGACCATTATCATTCAAAAGACCACATTCTACTCCCAATTGTCCATAGGATCTTAAACATATCATAATGAAAAATGCACTTAGCTCGCTTTGCAAAATCCCTATAGTCTTTACCGTCTACACAGTTTATCCAAAGAGCTTCCTAAAACTGCAGGCAGTCCCTTAATCATTCCCCCTATGAAATCAAATGGCCAATTACACACATCCAATGTGTAATGCCAAATCACATATGTTATCATTGCAAAGTGAAGTTGGGAAGGATAGCGAGCCAATTCAAGGCATAATCGCAATAGCCACACTCCACATTCTCTCCTTCTGACAGAAGAGAAGGAGATTAGATGGGTTCACTCCTCTGGCTTTGCTGATTGAAACATAATTCATAAACTTTTGTTGTATCATATAGATCTGTGGATGGTGGTTGTGTTTTCAATGTCACTCATTTCTAGGAATTTTTCATTTTTCCTTATCCCCTTACCCTTTCAGTAGTATATTGTTTATGTTACTTACTTTCCATGAGTGTCTGTATTTTCTGTACTTTTAATTGTGTGATACCAGTTTGATTTCTTTGGGCTCAGATAGAACGCACAACATTATTTCAACGCTCTTATATTTTCTGAGGCTTGTTTTTTTTTACCTATTCTCTGGTCAATTTTGGAGAAATATCCACAGGCTGATAGAAAATATATGTATAGTACACTGTAGTTTGTTAGTTCCATTGGCCTGATGATGTCACTTAATTCTGCCCCTCCTGTTTTGTTTATTTGCATATGATCTGTTAAGTGTTCAGAATGGAGAAGCAAAAGAAATCACAAACACTATTAGAACGAATCTGTAGTTTCATAGCTATCTGATAACATATATTTTTAAATTTGGGAAGCCTGTGTTAATATGTATATATTTAGAATTGTAGTATGTTTTAGTAATTGCAAAGTATGAAGTGAATTTCCTTACATCTCTGGACAGGATGAGTTTGAAATCTATTCTGTCAGCTAGATAGAGAAACTGCATAGGATTGCGATAGGGACATGTTTCTTAGTTCTGTTTCTCTAGTAAAACCTGTATATCTCTCATGATGGTAATCCTGTTTCAGGCTAAATATATAATTGTTTACTAGGGAATTGAGTTTAGTGACATGAAAATATTATTTAAACCTCTGTTAACTGTTGTCATTTGGTTAATTTATGAGATTTTTGTAGGCTACTTTTGATTGACTGTCCTAGTGGTGTAAATTTATTTCCTGTGTCCTCTGGTATTTTATCCTTCCCTGCAAATAAAGTATTCCTATTAGGATCCTCTGTAGAGGTGGCTTACTGGTTATACATAGTTTTTAAATTATTTATAATATCCCTTAATCAGCACAGTAGCTGGGCAGCTGCCTGTCCTGCATGGAAATAGGTCTCATTTCCAAACAATGACTCTGAACTCTTACTTACTATGCAGCATCTTGGCTGCTCTTTGTTCCACCTGGACAGCCCTCAGGATCAGGCTATCCTCTGCCTTAAACTGTGGCTGCTGTCCTGCTTCCTCCTTCCTCACTATCACATCCATTAGTCCTTTCTTCTTTGGCAGCTACTTCTTCCTTCTTCCCTCCTAGTGATCCTCTCTAGCAAAGCCCTCAAAAACTCACCTCCACAATCTCTCTGCTGTGCTTCTTTATAATCACAATTAACTGGGAGCAGCATCACTTTTTGGGGGGGTTTAACCAGTCTTACATTCTACCAATCAGCATTAAAATACAAGCATAATTAGGTCAATCCCCTACAGGGTTTTCTTTTCTTTTCTTTTTTATTTTTTGGTTGGTTTAATTTTTCCTTTACCTTTCTTTTTACGTTTTATTTGATTTTTGACTATCTCTTATTAATTGTTTATTTTATTTATTTACATTTCCAATGTTGTTCCTCTATCCAAAATCCCCTAATAAAGCCTATCATCACATTTCTGCTCAGCTTTCCCTATATAACAGTGCTCCCCAACTCACACATATCCATTCCGACCTCACACCTCTAGGATCTCCATTTGGTGGGGCAACAGGCCTAGCAGAGTCAAGGTCCTACAACCACATTGATACAAAATAAATCAATCCTCTCATACACAGTACCTAGGACCATAGACCCATACTTGTATACAAGTTGGCTGGCAGTTAAATCCCTAGGAGCTGTGGGTTCGGTCACAGAGTGTCTGGTTAGATATTAAAGACCAATGCTTGCTGCTTTCTCTTCTTTTTCTGGTTATAGTCGAAATTATGTTTGTGTCCTTTCTTTCTTGAAATTTTTGTCAGATGATTAATTTCTTGGCTTTTCTTGGGTAAAATTTAATTCATTGTCTTGGATTTTACCTCCTATCATCCTCTTTTGTGCTTTCTTAGAGACAAAATATTGTTTAAATTTGATTTTGTCATGTAATATCTTGGTTTCTCCATTTATGGTGATTGGGAATTACACAGTGTATAGGAGCTTGGGTCTGCATTACATCTACCTAAGATTTTCTGGCTATTAGAGTCTCTGTTGAGAAATGTGGTGTAATTCATATAGGTCTGACTTCATTTGGTACTGGATATTTATACCTTACCCCTTTTTCATGTTCTTTCTTGGATCTGTGCATTTAATGTTTTAATTTTTATGTGAAGGAAGGAATTTTTCTCCTACAATTAATTTGATGTTTTGTATGCTTGTTGGTTTTTTTTCTTTTTTTCTTTTTCTTTTTATTTATTTTTTTTTTTGGCCTTTTCAATTCTCTTCTATATCAGTTATCCTTAGGTTTAGACTTAAGTTGTGTCCTGAAATTCATGGATATTTTGGATTCAATATATTGTAAATGTTAATGTGAGATGGATTTTTGTGCTTTTTTGGGTGACCTCCTTGACCCCAACTCTTCAATTTATTATCCTGTTGGATAATGAGACATGGTCAGGAATGGTGACCTCTTGCCATAAAGTACATAAAAATAGGATGGTGAACTTGTGTGTCAAGTATCAGTAGTCTTCTAGATGGGTTTCTTTCCTGGTTGGCCAAATACAACAGTTTCTAAAGCCCAGGATTTATGTTCCCTGGGATTCCTACGATGATGCAATTAGACATGACAGAGAAAGACCAGAATACACATGAGGGAACTTGATTTATATAATAGAGAGAACATTTGTAAGTTAGGTTACAAAATATCTGATCAGACTGTGATCTCAAAGAATGTATTATTTAATGAAAAACTATTTTGTGTTATAGCATTGCCAGGGCACAGACATTTATGCAAGAGCCGTTTGTTTGCTGTAAACATGGACTTTATTACTGTATGGCTCACCTACCACACACCTTTCTAGCAAAGGTAAAAAGTGCACTTAGGTCCAGAGCAGATCAAGGCAGGACTTGAAAGCAAATGAAGATAACTAAGGCAATGGAAAGTCTTTGATTTGAAGGATATTTAAGAAAGTGTTCAGAGGGACCAAGAATGCCCTTCGTCTGGGAGGTCAGTGATTTAGGACGGACACTTGGCAGCTTTACTTGACGTCAGCATCTGAACCAGGAATTTCATTGGTAAAATTAATGTCTGTAATTTTGTGTTGTGAAACAGCACATTGGCTCTGCAGCTTTTGGCAAGGTCCATGGACAGAGAGATCACACCAGCTGGGAACAATCTGACAAGAAATCAGGTTTCCTTTAGTCACCTGAGAGGTCCTCAAGGAGAGAGGAATGGATGGGTAGCACTTTAATAGAAGGCTTTAGGATCTCAATAATGCTACTATAGATGCCTTCAATATAGATGCAGAAAAAGAAAAACTAAATGACTTCAGAGGATTTAGCTTAATTTTGATCATGACAATTTCACATTGGCAGTTTAACTTGATTCGTCTTTTTAAATTCAAAACAAGAGCATAGGGTGTAAATTCGAGGTAGCATTACAGTCACAGTATGTTTACACCACCTGTAAGGTGCCCAGCATCTAACCCATGTGGCTGGAGATTCTACTTTTAAATGCATCACCAGAGAAAATTTCCAATTAACCATGCCAGGGAAGCCCTGATAAGTGTGTATGTTCTGTCCATCTCCACGACAACCCACTTCAGCAGAAACGCCTCCATTTTACAGGTGAAGAAATCACAGCTCAGAGCAAATGATCATCAGGTCCCTCAGTCTCACTGGCTGTCAGTTACACCCACATCCTTCTCTGTGAAGGGAAGCATTGGGCCTGATGTGGGCTGTGCAAGCTGACTCTCCTGAGATGATCAGTGCTATTCTTGAACCTGGGAGAACTGAAGACAAGATGAGCACACAGACTCCTGGGATAGATCCTGCCTCTGGGTCCTAGGGTGGGACACAGTATCCCTTGCCATGTGCCTCTCCTCATCTGAGCAGTCTGTTCCCATGTGTCAGCTTCTATGGCAGTGGGTCTCAACACTCCTAGTGCTGCAACTCTTTTTCTATTTTTTTTTCACTTTTTCGTGCTGCAACTCTTTAATACAGCTCTTCTTGCTGTGGTGACCCCAGCCATAAAATTGTTTCATTGCTACTTCATAATAAATATTTCTGTTCTTATAAGTCATAATATGCAAGGTATCTGTTATCAAGGTATCTGATATGCAATCTGTGTGAGAGGTTGTGCCTCACAGGTTGATAAACATTGCTTTATACATTTTATTTTTCAAAGAAAGGCCTTCCTATGAGGAGGACGTGAGGCAGTCCTAAGTGCAGAGACACCATGAAGTAGTGACAAGTTTTAGCAGGCTCAAGGCTGCTTGCATTATCGACATCAGAGATTTCTGGCTAAAGGCACAATGTGAAATCACGGTCCCCATTACTTTTCTTACCTCAATTTTCTCTGTTACGTCTGTCTGCTTGGACATGTTTGTCCAGGAAGCTAGTCTCTGTAGTCTCTGATAAAGGCAGAATGCTAAAGGCAGGAATGGTTTCCCTCTTTCGGGCCACAGTCACTTGTATAGAAGTAAGTTCAAATCCCCCGTGGGTAACTGTGTGTCTCTCACATAGTGGATGAGAATTGAAATATCACCTGTTTGAGTTGACAAAAACCAACTCCCACTTCAGATTTAGAGCTGACCAACAATTACTTCCAGGAGAATGAAGAAGCTGGCCAGGCCTGGAGACTCAGATCCCCTCCCTGCCTGGGATAATCCCACCCACAGTAGACTTCAGCTTCACCTAGCAGGTGTTATAGAAAAGTCTGTCCTTAAGATTCTGAAACCACAATATGCACAAACCCTATAGTTGTTAGGTGGCCGATTTGGGGGATGTCTCCAGGTTATAATCATTCTGCCCTCTTATCTCCCCTTGGATGCACTCTGTTCTCTCTTGTCTGTTGGTGCTAGAAGGACCTGGGTCTACTCATGTGCTTCTAGGGGAGGAACTTTTGTTGTAGGAGTGAACATGGATCAAGAGTGCAAACCCATTCTGACTGGGCAAATAAGCTCCAGAAAATTTCCCCAGGCAAAGACTTGGGTCATGTGGGAGCTACACTGTTTAACAATGAGATCTGGTTGCTTTCTCCAGGAAGAAGCACTTGGGGGTTGAGTATCACTTCTCAACCTTCTGTTTTAAGTCACTTCTCAGAAGAGACACGTTGTTCTAACTCCTCCATGGGACCTACCCTTCAGTGTGGCTGGATCCTATGGTGTTACAGCTCTGAGCTGGGAGTAGGAGCACTGAGACTGACTTGGTGAAGCCTATTTTCAAGTTTATCTAGATGTGAAGAACAGGTGCTTTTAAAGAAGCATGTGAAAGTTTTTCCTGCAGGAATGCCCACTCTGCTGGCAAAGTCAGGCAGGACAGGGAAAAGCGAGTTCATTTGCTGCCATCACAACCTACCAGACTCTCTATGGGGTGAAGTATTCCCTCTCCTTGGTAACAAGAGCATGTAATAAATGAAATTTTGCAGCTCTCTGTAGTGGAGCCGATGTCAAAATCTCACTGAGAATCATGCATAGCCTGGATTTAGGCTGTATTAATGTAGGCAACAATTTCAGTGTTATCTGCAAGGTACCATGGGAGAGTAGTAACCCAAGTCTGCATGCACCTCGACAGTTTTCACTGTAGTCTTCTAATTCACTTTATAAAATTTTATAGTGAGTTCATGGAAGAACGGGCTCAAACATAGACATGAACAATCACAGACACACACACACACACACACACACACACACGCCCATACTTTACTGACATGGTGCATAATTTTTGCACACCACAAATATGGTCAGCATTAATGAAAATACACTAATTATTAAATCAATGGAGGAAGCTGTGGTGAAGCTGGGGCTTAGAGTTACTTAATAGGTCCTATGAAGGCTCTTCTTTTGCTGGAGGCTAAACTTCAATGCAATTGGGGTTCCCTATTTTCTTTTTGCATAGCACATAGGACTAGGGTGGAAACCAGGGTTTTCAGCATGTTTGGCAAGTACTGTAACATTGAATTAAATCCTTAGGCTGGAACAGTATTGATGTTACACAAAATTACAGGGCAAGCTGGATGAAGACACCGAGCTGACAGTGTGGACATCTTAAGATTTGTACTGGACAGTGACAGACTTTTCTGAAGACTGGAAATGTTTACAATGTCAGAGAGAATGGAAGGCCCCTCAGACTTCAATTCACTCTAAGAACAGTTTATTCAAGTAAGGGATAAATTGAACTATTGTCTCCTGTCACAGATGTCAGTAGAAATTATGCAAGGTATTGTATGCCAGTGGTAGCATTAGCAAAACAAAGCACACCTTGTCTTGAAGGCTAATAAATTAGCAATATGTATAGCAAGAGGCTAGCTCTTCCAGGTCCTTTCATAGTAACTCAGAAGCTCAAATACACTGGCAATGTGAAAGTGTGGTGGATATCTAGTTACCACTAGCTTCTGTTTTGATACAGACGACCCTTTCTGTGGCATGGTCAGCTTCTAATGAATGACTAGAGGACCTATGCTTGAGAATAAACAAACAATACATTGCTTCTCTAGATGCTGAGCTCTTAAAAGCCTTGGTGTCACAGCAACTGTTTGTGGACATTCTGGATCATTCCTTCTGAACTTTAACTTTCTGAGTAACTCAGACTCTGAGTAAGTCAGTTCAATTCCATAAATTGGAAATCAGTCAACTGGAAAAAAATACTTTTACAACAGGAACCGAGATTTGCCACGGAAAAAGGGAAGCTTGAACTGGCCCACCTAGTTTCTGGGTTTGCACAGGCTTGCTATCCAAAAGAAATATGTGTTCCCAGCTGTAGGCTGCATTCACTATGGTTGCTCTTGAGGTTCTGTCCTAAACTGCTTAGATTAAGATAATTTTCTTAATATCTATCAAAAGAATTCATTATGTGCAGCAGGCCTACAGGAAGATAGTTTCCATTCTGTATTTTATAAATGTGCATAGTAGATATGGTCATCATTGATACTAGGTGAAGGATCTGCTCTAATATGGAAACTAAGTGATGCTGTAGGAACATCTGAATCCTCAATGAGCAGTGGGGCCACCTGAGCCCTGCATGGATGCCTGGTAGCCTAACATATTGAGCCTGCACAGCTCAGTAAGAATACACATTTCCTGAGATCTCTCTGTTTAATTTGAGGTATCCTGTCCACCTAAGGGAGCACATGCCCTGGAAAGACAAAAGCCACATGCAGGATCTGTGGTGATGACTCACAGGTTAGAACCTGCAGGATCTGTGGTGATACCTCACAGGTTAGAACCTCTGCTGCTCTCTCAGAAGAAGCACATGGTTCCCAACAATAATCTACAACAGGGAATGTGATTCCTTCTTTTGGACTATGAGGGAAATTCACCCAGGACAGGCCACAGACATACAGTAGAGAAAAAGACCCACTGACATAAATGATCATTCTACGCCTAATCCACAACAATAAAAACACAGCATATGTATGGTCTAGGACAACAGCATTTATCAAAACCTTTTTCCCAACATGACTTTGGAGGTCATTATCTGTGGGGCATATTGAGAGTGTATTGCAAGAAAGACTGAAGCATATGGTTCTCCATTAGGATTACTTACATATACCTTTGGAAATGTCAATTTTTCTGCAGCTCTACAAATATGAGTGTATATTAGTCAAAATGTGCTACACAGGATCAATAATGAACGTGTGTTGTAGACTGTTTTATTAAGATTAGCAGAAAACATGACCGCATGGATAAAGTATGGCAGTGATCACATCATAAAATGTACATCCAAGAAAAGAACACATTATCCACACAAAACACACTATCACTCTAGGTAAGCATTGGTGGCTTTGAATTTACTATTTAGCCCAGGAACTCTGGACCATGCAGAATCCATCTTTAGCTGTCAGTTCTAAGAGCACAAGAGGGGCAGGACACTTGAATAAGCAAGATGGTCTCAAGAGTCAAGAGTTAAAAATCAAGTTTTATTCATAAGGAATACAATACAAAACAAAAAATGATTAAAATGAATATTAATATAAATATCTAAAAGTATTTTCAGATGTGAAAAATATTAACAAGAACATATAACTATGAAATAACAAAACAAAAACTTCATTTAAGATCATAACAAAAATATTTTAAACAGCATATTCTTAGTGAACATTTAGAAGCACAGTTATATTGCTGTTTCTCCTCTAGCAGGCAAAATGGCAATGCAGTCCCCAAGTGGTCTCTCAAGTGGTGTTATCCAAAACAGAAAAAGAATAAGATATCAATCAGTCAGACTGGCTTAGTGAAAGATAAATTTAGTGTTTCTTAGCAAAATATGAATTCAACTATGAGGGAGAGTATTCATCCAAAAAAGGTTGTTATTATTCAGGATGGCGGTCAGCAGGGGAATCCTGAGAAAGCAACCTATTCTTCAGGACGCTCTCCTCCTGCTGTGTGTCCCATTCCAGCTCTTTTGCAATTTCTGAGACCAGGGAGAGGAAGGCAGTTATTCAGAAACTGATGTGTTGGGGACTTGCATGCCAGCTGTCAGGTTGCTGCCTTCTACCCACTCAGCTCTATTTTAGGTCACCATTGATTTGTTAACTGATAACATTGGTGGTGTGTCTGTGGGCAGGGCAAAGTCTACAGCAACCCTGACAGTAATGTGGGCTGCCCATCTGGGCCTCAGACTTTAACCAGTGCAAACCAAGAACAGGGCAATGGGAAGAGACCTCATTGGGTTGCAGGATGAAAGGAGAAGTCAACCTGTCACCAAGATGAAAGCCAATGACAAAGAATAATTTGCCATTTGCACTCGGTTCTTATCCCTGAAAGGTGCTTCCCAACTTGGAGGTCACATGACCACAGAATATCATTTATCACAGGAACAAAACTAGTTCAAAGTGCTACATAGCATCCATTCTATCACAGGGACATGCGGTAATATGATAGGTTATTCAATTGTCACCATTTCCAGACTGCAGCTTCAAAAAGAGCACCAAAGCATAGTTGTTAATAAGTCAGTTCCTGAAAAGTGGTTGTCTTCCCAGAATACTCGTGCACAGACAGAGGAATGAACATTCCATTGCATGAGGTGGTTGTATTGTTGGAGTGTACATTATTAAGGTGGTAGGGAAAGCAAACATGTATCAAATTGGCAAATGGAATCAGATATTTTTAGGCTGACACAGCTGCTTGTCCCTACCAGATGTTGCTTGGTCTGGAGGTTGCTGGTTTTCTCCTGTTCGTCTTTATCTTTCTTGTTCAAATCAAACAAAAATTTCTGTAGCAGCGGTGCAGAATCAAGCTGTTCTGCTTTGCTCTCCTTTCTGAATGGGAACAACTTCTTCTGCATACATATCTTGTCCATATGGATCCGGCTGGGCAGGTTCCTGGAAACACACACTGCATAGTTAGATCCTGCACCCTCTTCCTCCAATTCCTACTCACAAGTCTCACAAACACGCTCTGGACCCAGATACAAGTGAAAACTTCATAGAATACATCTTGATACACACAAGGCTGCTGCACAAACATCAAACAGCCAATTCAGGGAAGACTAAATTGTTTCTGTGACCCAAGTACGAAAAAGCATTCATTTCTCTCCACAACAACAGGGGATATACATCTATCCATGGAAGCAAAAGGCATGGGGGCAACATTAATAAATAGTGGGCAAATACCCTCAAAGGAGGTCAGTAGAATTAAGGGAAGGTCATGTTATCCATGTGGTCCACACACTGAGTTTTGTTAAACCTGGTGTGACCGCAGAGGCCCAGTTCAGCCTATTAGCCATTTGGTGAGCTGAATAAGTACTGGTCTACCTAGAGCCTTCTGAAGATGCCTAGACACTCTGGGTATGAGTAACAGTCTCCTGTGGACCTAAAAACTGAGTCCAAAAGGCCCAGGACACAGTGATGTTTAAAGAGCACAAGACATGGAGCCAGAGCTGCTAGACCTCCAGTCAGAACAAAGGGTGGCACCTGTGGGCAAAGCAGAGTTAATGGCCTCTCTGACCAGTGCTCACCGATAGAAGTTAATTTCCTTCTGGAGCTCCTGAAATTTCTCACAATGCTCGATGTTCCTCATCTCTAAGTTGTGCAGTAATGACATGACCTCCCTCTCCTTTATCTTCAATTTTTCATAAAATGGATTTGACCTGATGTAGCGGCTGGCCCTAGGAGAGTAAAACCCAATGAACATCTGCGTTTAGGAATATATGAACTCAGGCTGGGTCTTCTAGTACCCCAGCCCTGGGAGGACAATTTCTGAGTTCTACATATTGGAAGCTTCTTCAGCTTCAGAAACTTGTTATTCTGGGCCCAGGACCCCATAAGCTCGGCATCGAGATAAAGGGTTCCCAGGTTCCCTTTCTTCACTCAGAAGGGCTGGATCTGCAGTCAAGCTAGTTATGCTAACAAGGGCCTAGGCCACAGCTCTCCCACATCCAAGACCTAGAAAACTGTGATTTCATTTTTCCTGTTTTGACAACAGGAATTCTACATCCTGAATAATTAATATTGTAGAGACACACAATTCACACAATTATGGAGTTGAGAACATAAATCGCCACAAAAGTATAATCTGCCCAAATGGCACAAATATACAGACAAATGTGACCACATTGGCAAAGAAGTGTGCAGTTGAAGAGGGGCTCCCAAAACAAAGCACTCACATCACCATGAAATTGTTATACATGAATATACTCAGGAAAAAACATAGACCCCTAGATTCCAAGTGTGGGGGGAAATATAAACATATAAAAATTGTGCATATGCATGTAGGTGTGTACACACAGAGACACAGAAACTGGGACACACACACAGGAAAAGAAAAGTAAACAGTAAGAGAATGAAAAAGGGAGCGAAATATGCAAACGGAGAACACAATCAGAATCAGAAAAAATGCATGCCACATTATTGGTTCAGAGGTAAACAAAAAAGAAGGAAAAGCCCTGTGTCTCTGGCCATCTAGTCAAACATTGAGATGAACAATTGGGGATCTGTCACCTCAGGCTACTGCAACAAGAGTCCTCACTCAGTCACCTTCCTAGCACACACCCAAACTCACAGCACCTAGAACCTTGCAAAGCTACCACCTGTCAAGGGCTTTCCAAATGCACACTGGGAACTCATGCTCCAGGAACGTTATCCCTGAATCCTCACTAAGGCCACAAGTTCAGATTTTCAGCTGGAGGCAGCAGATGAGACCATTTCCCATCTCACTCCTGACCAAGGGTCAGGTTCTGAATCTCCTCTATATCAGAAATGAGGTTTAGGACAAGTTCTTTGGGAGGCACAGCTTTCTAGACCCCAACACCTTAATAGAATACGATGGAGGTGACATTGCAGGTCCATGAGTGACACAAGGCAGTTTGGAGCAATGCATACCTGTTGTTCCTGGATCTCTCTGTCACGTAAGTCAGGAGATCTCTGAGCTCATTTCTCTCCTCAGTAGCTGCCTGCAGCTGTCTAATCAGTCTCTGCTCTTCTGTGTTCTCCGTGTTGGCCTCCTTGTTGATTACCACAGGGCCAGGGGATGATGTCAGTCTCCCATCCTCTGTAGGTAGAAGAACACAAGTGAACATTTTTGGGGAAACTGATGAGTGTGCATAGACCATGGCAAGCCCCAAACAGGAGGAGAGCATGTGTAGACCACAGTGTCACCACAAAGAGTTTGTCGTTGCCTAAGAGACCTCCTCAGTGGAAGTCAACTCTCCCAGCACTCTATAGAGACCAAGAGATGTCAGATGCCGGGTGTTCCCTATGCCTGCTGACCCATGCTCCATGTACCACAGAGATGGCTTCTACAGGATTGTTATCAAGTTAACAGGGTACAACTTTCTTTCAAGACCCTCACCGCTGTACTTTCAGAAGTCAGATGATAAATTCAACCTCCAAAAGATTTGAGTGATTGGAGATACTCAGATGTCCTGCACTGATACTCTAGGCCACACCATTTGGATTTAAAAAGCATTGCTGGGGATGTCATGATCAACAGACTTATCAATTCCCCTAACTGAAACACCAAATGCCACAGAATTGCCAATTGGTTACAGGCTGAATCTTGGTCTACCTGCTACAAATAGTTTTAGTACTGTAAAAAAATGTTTGTAACACACAAACTCTAATTTATAATGCTAAGGATGTCCCATCTCTGCCAATTAGAAAAAGTCAGAGGTGTTCTAAGAACATAAGGCCAGAAGCATAATTCACTCCCTGATACTAAAGAGAGAGATCTACTTTACTTAAAGAAGCAATGAGAGTGAAGTAGATTGATACCCTGTCTAAATTCAGTAAAGTTGGACACTCAGTGTCTCCTGATCGTGTTATTATATCAATGTATCGTATCATATGCACGTTAAAAGTGAAGGCCAGAAGTTCACAGAATAATAGCATTGGCCTTCCCATGTCCTCCCTTTGTGGATGGGCAAACTAATATTCTGAAATCCTTGACTTTTAGGAATTGTGATCTTCATGGAAATTCAATTCCTTTGCAGATACTCCAGTTGTTCTGGCCTATTGCTAGACAGGTCAGCATAAGCCTATTCTCCCTCTGACAAAAAGCTCAGCATACAATTCACAGAACTTACTCAGCATTCCCCAGGCCAGCTTTCGTTGTCTATCATTTATTTTTGATGAAAGGTGAGATTCCCTCACTCCAGTCTGTCCAAAATCGATGTTCACTCTCCCAAAATTCTTGCGAAGCCGGGAAAACATGTCTTCCTGTGTATCTGCCAGGCAGGGACTGAGAAAAAGTAGGGCACTGGTGGTTACTACAACACTGGTGACATCACAGAGGATGCTAAGAACTCTCTAGGACACAATAGAATGTCCAAGAAGGGACCGTTGATGTCATGGTGAACAGACATTGCCTCCCTGCTAATAATCTCCCTGTACAGTGCATAAGCTGAGGTGCCCTTTCCTGGAGACATTCCCAGGGCATAGCCACTGAGCAACTCCTGCTCGCAAGACCAAATTTTCGTCAAGGCTTGATTATAAAAACCTGAGTAATTCCTATGCATTTTAATGAATTTTTCCCTCTAAATCCTGCCCAAAAATATCTCATCTTAAGTCAAATTATCCTTACTCATCAATATCAGCCATTAAAAATTCCTGAGAAAGAATACCAGTTTGAATAAGCAGTCAGAAGGTTCTCCTGTCTCCTTATGTACACGTGCTTGAAATCACATCAAGAAATAGCCTGTAGGTTAGGTTGCGACATGGGATGTTATGGGAACACTCATGAAGCCTTGTCGTTAGCTTAGCATTCGACAGTTGCCACAAAATTCCTTAGGAGAAAGAGTTGAAATCATTATCTTGTTAGGAACAGTGTGGAGTCCAATTGCCAAAGGAAAGTGAAATGTAGGAGCCACCAATGGAGGCACCCTCATGCTGCTTGGGGGTTCTCCTCTTTTTACTAATGTCACCAAAGGAGCATTGCTCACAGGCCTCTGTAAGCTCTACCATGAGATTCTGTCTGACAGTTTGTGTCTTAGGCCTTTCACAGGGCATGCATATCTTCTCTAAATTTAACCCCATTCTTCTAGTTTTGAGACCCAACCGGTGATTATCTCTTAGCCCCTATGCCCTGTTTTGGTCCATATCACTTCCCTCCCATGTCTATTCTGAAGCTCCAGCTTCAGCTTTCCTCAACCTATATTCCTCTGTAAGCCTGGAGTTCTGCCACATACTTTCTGCAGCATATCTTGGCCTTCAGATCTTTATTATATCCAATCGGCAGTTAGACAACACCTAAGAGATCTCTCAGCTTGTGTTGAGCTGGTGAGAAGGACAAACATCTACAAAATAGCAAACTTGATGATGGACTGTAGAAATGACAAGACAGTAATCCTGCCAGCACTTAGCTCTCTGCCAGTAAAGAACTAAAAATTGAAAGTTGACACACCTTAGTACAAAGGGAGGTCACCTCAGCATTTCCCCTTTTACACCAAAAAATACCTCTATCTTTACCACTGATCAGCTAGATAAAATTAGAAAATTAATGGGATGCATCAGATAAGAATGACTGTCACAATATTCAGTCCATTTGTAATTGGCAAAATTGGAGAAGGTACTTCATTAACTAAATTATTTTAGTGTAAAATTTTGTAACGGAATCATTTTCTCTCACTTTTTAAGCTTTTTTATTCTCTATTTATCGCAGCTTGCACTTATTAGCCATAACAACTCTCCTGAAATGAAAAACAATTTTCTTATTTTTAAATAATTTAAGGATTTATGTCCTTCATCTTTATAATTTTACACCTCTTTTGCGGACATATTGCCATTTTTTTTTCTTTTTTCAACTTCCACAAGTAGATTATTTTTTCTCTGATATGGAGAAGGATGCAAGGGTGGACTTCAGATATGAGGTGATGGTGGATATCAACGGAGTTGAGCTGCATGATGCGAAATTCACAGAGAACAAAAAAGGCGTTTAAAAAAACTAAAATGAGCACAGTGAGGACGAAGAAGTGAATGCTTAGCATGGAGAGGTTTGTCAGTAGACTCTGCATTTGTGGCATGGGCTGGGTTTGGGTGGGGTTCTGGAGTAGTCAGAATGTTGTCTGTTCTGGTCCTTCCAGGGAAACTCCTCCCACTTCTCTCATCCTTCCTCTGCCTCCACCTCAACCTCCAACTTCCATAACTGCCTCCTACTACAGCAGCAGCTTCTGGGCATCTGCCTTTCTGCTCAAGCAGAAGTGCTCGGGGGTGATACAATCTTTGAAAAGTCCAGGGGAGCAGTCACCCATGCACACTCTGTTGTCAAACCTGTAGGGGCTCAGGATTTATGGTGCCAGAGCGGTTGTGGCGGGCATTTTGATGCTGCAGTGGGTTGTCTGTCGAGCCCCTCATTCTGGACCTCCCATGTCCCCCCTGGTCCTTTCAGGTTCCTAGTTGTCACATTCCTGTGTGATGGTGAATTCGTTTTCTTTATGAGTCTCATGACAAGAAAAGGTTAAGAGTAAACTATCTAATCATCTCCATCTGAGACCTGAGAAGGAGAAATGTTGCCTGAAGAAACAGGAAATTCAGAGAAAATAGCTTCCAATTCTAAAGAAATGACAGAAATTGTTGGCTACCAGACAGACAGTCAGCAAATTTTTCATGTCATTGTGTCATCCACCCTCAGATGAACGGGTCAGGGTCTCTGACATCAATCCTTTGAAGTAGGTCACTTGAAGGACTATCCTCTTTTTGTTCTCCAAAGCCTGGGACAATAGACTTCCCCATCATCCACTTCTCCACAGTCTGCACAACTTTCTGGCAGCAGTAGAGGTAAGTGGGTGGTATTTCACCCCATGGCCACTTTGCCACATTTGAAGGGAACTCCAGTTAGGGTTCTGTAGTTCCCATCATCTTCTTCAGAGAGACTGGGGACACTGCCAAGAGTTGAGGTCACTCCCACTGTGAAAAGCCTTTAACTATTTGGACATCAGAAACGGCAGATTCTTCAGATCTCTAAAGGATTTGAGAACCACCTTTTTATGTAAAGTCTATCTCAGTGGACAAACGTGGCTTTTTTTCAAGGGATTTATTTTCTCTATACCTTTGAATACATATAAAAGAAGCTAAATAAAGCTCATTTCTGTACCAAATGAACTAGTACCTAACATCACTAGAACACTGATTATTTATAGTTGGATAGTACTATTTGCATTCCTTAATTATCCATGGCAGTGTACAGTAGTAATTTTATACAATTAGAATTATACACCACATTGTGAATAAGATGCATATACTTATATCTGAAACAAGATTTCAATCATTTATGCAAATACAATTTTAAATTCGAAATCCATGATATCCTGAAATATTTGAGACTTGGTGTTGCTTTCTAGTACAAAAAGAGATTGAAAATCTATGCTTTTTTTTTTATCATTTTAGCCCCATTCTCCTCCTTCCCAAAACTTCTAGATAGGAGAGAAAAGGGTTGAGGAGGGAAAGAGAAAATAAGTAAGACATCCCTGATTCTAATCTCCTTTACTCTTTCCTCACTGACCATGACCAGTAAAAACTTGCAACCAACCCACTAAATGACAATAAAAATTTATGACCCACTGCAGACAAATAATCAGCTACCCATCCTTCTTTTGAGAATGAGGGTGCCATGTTCTCTAAAGTTGTATCCCTATGAGTGTGGGGTGACAACAAGTTTTGGGGACCTTACAATAATTGGGATATTTTCCAAATCCTGTGAGATCCTGCAGTTTCATATGCTTCCAAGTCCTGAATGTGGAGGGATTAACTGAAGTCCTGGCTACATTAACAATTGAAAATACAAACACACATTCATACAATTTGAGGAAGGTCACACAATATCTACCTCTTGACGTTTGCTCAAAACAATTGTTCAGTGACTTTTTTATTTAGCTTCAGGTATCTTCTTAGTTACAGGCAGAAACGAGACAGATTGCTGAAATAATGTTAATAGCTTCTAAGCCAGTCACGAATAGAGTTCCTGCAATCCTTTGAAGTCTCATTAGAGAGGCTCTATTTTGCACACTACTCACAATTCTTATGTCTCCCGTGTAGCAAACTAAAATGGACTGTTACGATCTGCTTACATATTTCAAAAGTTTTCCCAATCCAAAGTATTCCACCCTCCTCCAAAAAACAAGAGATTCCTCACAAAAACAAGTCCACTCCCTCTGGTACCAGTTTATATATCAGTCACATTTCTGTTACTTCAAAAAAATACCATGACCAAAAGCATGTCAAGGAATCCAGTGTTTCACGTTGTGGTAGCCAACCCCCAACTACAAAATTATTTCATTGTTAAGTCATAAATGTAAGGTTACTACTCTTTTGAATGGTAATGTAAATATCCTGTATAAAGTATGTCTCCTATGTGATTGCCCCAGGAAGTAGTTGCAACCAACTGGTTGAAAACTGCACCTTATGTGCGGAGGTGGTGGTTGTGGGTTTTTTGTTTACTTTTGTTTGTTACTTTGGCCTCTTTGTCAAAACCGAGATGCCGATAAGAACATACACCAATATCTGCGTCCTTTATTATCTTCCTTTAGACATTGTGTTTGTTCTAATTGTATCAACAGGCTGGGTTTTTTTTTACTATTCCCCAAAATGGACTTGAAATTATTAAAGATGATGCGTCCTGCAGTGTTTTACTGTCTTACTATTTGCCAGTGTCTGACTGCCCTTCATTTATGCTTTCATTGGTTGAGATCTTTTTTTCATTTCCATGAAGCCCTGCATCACAATTAGGACGGGATGGATTTAAACTTGTAGACGATTCTTGTAGGAATTCGATAAAAAATATCAGTCATATTGATACATGAAAACGAGAGGTGTCTTCATTTTCTGCTTTCTTCAGTGTTTTTTTTATTTTTCTTAATGTGTTCTTCATAGCAAGTCTTCAGTTCCTTAGATTTATTACAAAATTTTTAAGGCTAGTCTGAATGGGTTTCTTTTCTTGGTATGTTTGTTGATATTTATTTTTGGTATACAGGAACCTTAATACATTGACCTTAATGTGATTTTAGTGAGTGGGTCTATGAGCTGTAGGAGTTATCTAGTGGAAACACCGTGTTGTTTATATATGGATCATATCACCTGCAAATCAGAAAATTCTGACTGCTTTCCTTTATATGGACATGGCCTTTCCATCTTTCTATTTTCTGTTTAGGATAAGAATTCACATACTACTTGCATTAGATGAAAAGATTGAACACCTGTGACTTATTACTGATCTCAGGGAAATGCATTAAGATATTCTCCAGTTAGGATGCTGTTGGCCTTGTATATTTTCTTCATAATGTTAATGTATATCTTCTCCATATCCCAGATTCTCCAGGACTATTTCATGTATCACTGTGAGATTTTGCCAAAGAAATTGTCTGCCTCTAGTCAATGATCATGTGTTTCTTGTTCTTGCTTTCATGTGGTGTATTGTTTATTCATTTGTATTTGTTGAAATATTCTTTCCCCTCTGTAGTCAAGCCATCTTGATCATGGTACCTGATATGTTTGGTATACATCTGAATTTTATTTGCCTGTATTTTATTGAGAAATTTTTCACTTAAGTATTCCTTCCAATCTTTGTTTTATAGGCTGTGAAGAGACACCATGACCAAGGGAACTTATAGAAGAAAGAGTATATTGTTGCTTACAGTTTCAAGGATTCTGAGTTATGACTATTATGCTGAGGTACATGGCAGCAGGTAGGTCACCATGTTTCTAGAGAACTAGCTGAGAGCTTACATCTTATCTGCAAGTTGGAGACAGAGAAAGTGAGCGTTAAGTATAAATGGTATTTAATTTGGAAACCTCAAAGCCCAATCCCATAATACTCCTCCAACCAATACATATCTTATAATTCTTCCTGCACATTTCCTCTCACAAGAAACAAACATTCATACATGTGAGTTTATGTGGGCCATTATCATTCAATTCACCATATCCTACTCACAATTATCCATAGGATTTTAAACATATCAAAAAAATGCATTTCCCACATCCTTCAAAAATCCTTGTAGTGTTTCACAGTCTACACAGTTCAGCCAAAGAACTTCATAAAACTCCAGGCAGTCCCATAATTATTTCCCCCCTATGAAATCAAAAGGCAAATTACACACTTCCAATGTGTAATGCCGAATCATATATCTTATCATTGCCAAGGGAAATTGGGAATGTGGTGAGCCAATTCAAGGCATAATCCCAAGAGCACACACTCCAAATTCTCTCCTTCTCATAGTAGACAAAGAGATTAGACCTATTTTAAATTTTCCTTATTTATTTCTCCCCTGACCCTTTCAGTTGTTGTATTGTTTATGTTACTTACTTTCCATGAGTGTGTGTATTTTCTGTACTTTTAATTGTGTGATACCACTTTGATTCCTTTGTGCTCAGATAGAATGCATGACATTACTTCAACTTTATTATATTTCCTGAGGGTTGTTTTGCATCCCAATATGTGGTCAATTTTGGAGAAAGGTCCACAGGCTGATAGAAAGTATATGTATAGTTCAATGTAGTTTGTTAGGTTCATTTGCCTGACGATGTACCTTAATTCTGCTCCTCCTGTTTTGTTTATTTGCATGTGATCTGTTAGGTGGTCTGAATAGACAATTTAAACAAATCACAACCACTGTTATAACTAATCTGTTGTTTCATATGTATCTGATAATGTATATTTTTAATTTTGAGAAGCTTGTGTTTAATATGTGTATATTTAGAATTGTAGTATCTTTTTGTCATTGCAAAGTATGAAATGAATTTCCTTACATCTTGTGGACAGGATGAGTTTGAAACTATTCTGTCAGCTACATAGACAAACTGAATAGGGAGATGGTTCTTAGTTCAGTTTCACTAGTATACCTTCTATATCTCTCAGGATGGTAATTCTGTTTCTGGCTTAATATATGTCTGTTTACTGGGGAATTGAGTTTAGTGATATGTAAATATTTTTTAAACCTCTGTGTTAATTTTGTCATTTTTTAAAATTTTTGACTTTTTCATCCATTTCATTTGATTGACTGTCCTAGTGGTGTTAATTTATTTCCTGTGTCTTCTGGTATTTTATCCTTCCCTGCAAACTATAGTATTCCTATTAGGATCCTCTACAGAGCTGGCTTACTGAGTATACATAGTTTTTAATTTATTTATAATATCCCTTAATCTGCACAGTAGCTGGGCAGCTAGCCACCTGTCGTGCATGGAATTAGGTCTAATTTCCAAACAATGTCTCTGAATTCCTACTTACTATGCAGCATCTTGGCTGCTCTTTGTTCCACTTGGTCAGCCCTCAGGACCAGGCTTTCCTCTGTCTTAACCCATGGCTGCTGTCCTCCTTCCTCTCTCCTCTCTATCACATCCATTCTTCCTTTCTTCTTGGCAGCTTTTTCCTTCTTCCCCCCTCATGATCCTCTCTAGCAAAGCCCTCAAAAACTCACCTCCATCATCTGTCTGCTGTGCTTCTTTATAATCACAATTAATGGGAGCAGGGTCACTTTTCTGGGGGTTAAACAGTCTTACATTCTACAAATTAGCATTAAAATACAAGCTGAATTTTATCAATACACCACACGGTTTTCTTTCATTTTGTTTTGGTTTAATTTTTCTTTTAACTTTTTACTTTTTATTTTAATTTTGGCTATCTTTTATTAATTGGTTATTTTATTAATTTACATTTCAAATGTTATCCGGCTTTCCAGACTCCCCTCATCAAGCCTCATCATCATATTTCTTCTCAGCATTTTCTATATAACAGCCTTCCCCGAACTACACATATCCATTCCCACCTCACGCATCTAGGATCTCCATTTGGTGGGGCCTCATTCCTACCAGAGTCAAGGTGCTACCACCACACTGATACCAGATAAGTCAATCCTCTTCTACCCAGTACCTAGGACAATAGACCCATACTTGTATACACATTGCCTAGTTATTTACTCCCTAGGACCAAGGAAGATTGGTGAGAGAGGGTCTGGTTAGATATTTAAAACCAATGATTGCTGCTTTCTCTTCTTTTTTTGGTTATAGGTAAAATTATGTTTGTATAATTCCCTTCTTTGTAATTATTGTCAGATGATTAATTTCTTGGATTTTCTTGGATAATATTTAGTTCATTGTCTTGGAGTTTTCTTCCTATTATCCTCTGGTGTGCTTTATAGAGAAAAATATAGTTTAAATTTGATTTTGTCATGTAATATCCTGGTTTCTCCATTTATGGCGATTGGGAATTACTCAGTGTATAGGAGCTTGGGTCTGCATTAAATCGGCCCAAGATTTTCTGGCTTTTAGAGTCTCTCTTGAGAAGTCTGGTGTAATTCAAATTGGTCTGAATTAATTTGGTACTGGGTATTTGTACCTTACCCCTTTTAATGTACTTTCTTGTATCTGTGCATTTAGTGTTTAATTTTTATGTGAAGGGAGGAATTTTTCTGGTATAATTAATTTGGCGTTCTGTAGGCTTGTTGTATGTTTGGCCTTTCCTTTCTTCAGCTTACGGAAGTATTCTGCGATGATTTGTTGAAGATATTTACTGAACCTATGAACTGGAACTCTTAATTCTCTTCAATATCTATTATCCTTAGGTTTGGACTTACATTGAGTCCTGAAATTCATGGATATTTTGGATTCAACAAACCGTACATGTTTATCTGAGATGGATTTTTTGTGCTTTGTGGGGTGACCTGCTTGACCCCTACGCTTCCATTTATTATCTTGTTGGATAATGAGACATGGTCAGGAATGGTGACCTCTTGCCATAAACTATATGAAAATAGTGAGGTCAATTTATGTGTGTCAAGTATCAGTAGTCTCCTGGGTGGTTTTGGATCCTGGTTGGACATATGCAACTGTTTCAAAAGCCCAGGATTGATGTTCCTTGGGATTCCCATGATGATGCAATCAGACATGACAGAAAAAGACCAGAATACACATGAGAGAATGTGATTTGTATAATAGAGAGAACATTATTAATGTTCTAACTTATTAAGTTAGGATACAGAATATCTGATCACACTGTGATCTCCAAGAATGTATTATTTAACGAAAAACTATGGTTTGGTATAGCATTGCAAGGGCAAGGACATTTACGCAATCTGTTTGTTTCCTGTAAACATGGACTTTATTACTGTATGGCTCACCTACCACACACCTTTATTTCAAAGGTAAAAAGTGTACTTAGGTCCAGAGCAGATTGAGGCACGACTTGACAGAAAATGAAGATAACTAAGGCAATGGAAAGTCTTAGAGTTGAAGGATTATTAAGAAAGTGTTCAGAGGGAACAAGAATGCCCTTCTCTGGGAGGTCAGTGAATTAGGAAGGACACTTGGGAGCTTTACTTGACGTCAGCATCTGAGTCTGGAAACGTCATTGGTAAAATTAATGTCTGGAATTTTGTGTTGTGAAACAGCACATTGGCTCTGCAGCGTTTGGCAAGGTCCATGGACAGAGAGATCACACCAGCTGGGAACAATCTGACAAGAAATCAGGTTTCCTTTAGTCACCTGAGAGGTCCTCAAGGAGAGAAAAATGGACGGGTAACACCTTAATAGAAGGCTTTAGGATCTCAATAGTGCTACTCTAGATGCCTTCAAGATAGATGCAGAAAAAGAAAAACTAAATAACTTCACAGGAATTAGACGAATTCTGACCATGATTATTTAACATTGGCAGTTTATACTTGATTCGTCTTTTTAAATTTAAAACAAGAGCCTAGGGTGTAAATTCGAAGTAGCATTAGAATCACAGTATATTTACACCACCTTTAAGGTGCCCAGCATCTAACACTCCGTGGCTAGAGATTCTACTTTTAACTGGATCACCAGAGAAAATTTCCAATTAACCATGCTAGGGAGGCCCTGATCAGTGTGTATGCTTTGTCCATCGCCACGACAACCCAATTCAGCAGAAAGGCCTCCATTTTACAGGGGACGAAATCACAGCTCAGAACCAATGATCATAAGGTCCCTCAGTCTCACTGGCTGTCAGTTACACCCACATCCTTCTCTGTGAAGGGAAGCATTGGGCCTGATGTGGGCTGTGCAAGCTGACTCTCCTGAGATGATCAATGCTCTTCTTGAACCTGGGAGAACTGAAGACAAGATGAGCACACAGACTCCTGGGATAGATCCTGCCTCTCGGTCCTAGGATGGGACACAGTATCCCTTGCCATGTGCCTCTCCTCATCTGAGGAATCTGTTCCCATGTGTCAGCTTCTATGGCAGTGGGTCTCAACACTCCTAGTGCTGCAACTCTGTAATACAGCTCTTCATGCTGTGGTGACCCCAAGTATAAAATTTTTTCATTGCTACTTCCTAATGAAGTTTGCAGTACTTATAAGTCATAATATGCAAGGTATCTGATATGCAATCTGTGTGTGAAGTTGTGCCTCACAGTCTGAGAAACATTGCTTTATATAATTTTTTTAAAAGAAAGGCCTTCATATAATGAGGACCCTGAGCAGAAATAAAGGCAGAAACACTGTGAAGTAGTGACACGTTTTAGCAGGCCCAAGGCTGCTTGCCTTAGTGCCACCAGAGATTTTCTGGCTAAAGGTACAATCTGAAATCACTGGCCCCATGACATTTCTTACCTCAATTTTCCCCCTTACAATGTCTGTCTGCTTGGACATGTCTATCCAGGAAGCTAGTCCCTGTAGTCTCTGATAAAGACAGAATGCTAAAGGCAGGTATGGTTTCCCTCTTTTAGCCCACAGTCACTTGTATAGAAGTAAGTGCAAATCCCCCGTGGGTAACTGTGTGTCTCTCACATAGTGTATGAGAATTGAAATATCTGTTTGATTTGAGAAAACCCAACTACAACTTCAGATTTACAGCTGACCAACAATTACTTTCAGGAGAATGAAGAAGCTGGCCAGGCCTGAAGACCCAAATCCCCTCCCTGCCTGGGATAATCCCACCTACAGTAGAGTTCAGCTTCACCTAGCAGGTGTTATCAGAAAAATCTGACCTTAAGTTTCTGAAATCCACCATATGCACAAACCCTAGAGTTGTTAGGTGGCCGATTTGGGGGATTTCTCCAGGTTATAATCATTCTGGCCTCTTCTCTTCCCTTGGATGCACTCTGTTCTCTCTTGTCTGTTGGTCCTAAAAGGACTTGGGTCAACTCAAGGACTTCTAGGGGAGGAGCTTTTGTTGTGGGAGTGAGCATGGATCAAGAATGTAACCCCATTCTGACTGGGCAACTAATCTCCAGAAAAATCTTCTGCAGGCAAAGAACTGGGTCCTGTGATAGACTACACTGTTTAACAGGGAGATCTGGTTGCTTTCTCCAGGAAGAAGCACTTGGGTGTTGACTCTCACTTCTCAACCTTCTGTTCTAAGTCACTTCTGAGAAGGGGCACTTTCGTCTAACTCCTCAATGGGACCTACCCTTCAGTGTGGCTGGAGGATCCTATGGTGTTGCAACTCTGAGGTGGGAGTGGGAGCACTCAGACTGACTTGGAGAAGCCTCCTTTCACAGCTGATCTAGATGTGAGGAACAGGTGCTTTTAAAGAAGCATGTGAAAGTATTTCCTGCAGGAGAGACCTCTGCAGGCAAAGACACACAGGACAGGGAAAAGCGAGTTTATGTACTGCCATCACATCCTACCAGTCGCTATATGGGGCAAGGCTTTGCCTCACCTTAGTAACAACAGCATGTAATAAATGAAACTTTTGCTGATTTCTGTCGTGGTTCCGACATCAAAATGTCAATGAGCACCATGCAGAGCCCGGATTTAGGCTGTATTAAAGTAGGCCACAGTATCAGTGTTATCTGCAAGGTACCATGGGACAGTAGTAAAGCATGTTTGCATGAACCTGGACAGTTTTCACTACAGTCTTCTAAATCATTTTATAAAATTTTATAGTGAGTTCATGGAAGAACAGGCTCAAACATAGACAGGAACATACACACACACACACACACACACACACACACACACACACACCCATACTTTACTGACATGGTGCATATTCTTTGTACACCAAAAATAAGGTGAGCATTAATGAAAATATACTAATAATTGAATAAGTGGAGGAAGCTGTGTAGAGACTGTGGCTTATAGTTACTTAAAAGGTCCTTTGCAGGCTCTCCTTTTGTTGGTGGGTAAACTTCAAATGCAACTGGGGTTCGTTATTTTCTTTCTCCATAGCACGCCGGACTAGGGTGGAAGCTAGGGTTTTCAGCATGTTTGGTAAGTACTATAACATTGAATGAAATCCTAAGGCTGGAACACTATTAATGTTCTACAAAATTACAGGGCAAGCTAAAGTCAGATATCTACTGTATTTAAAGAAGCAATGAGAGCGGGGTAGATTGATGCCCTGTCTAAATTCAGAAATGTTGGAGCCTGAATGTCTCCTGATGGTGTTATTTTATCAATGTAACATAACATATGTAATATATGCTCTTTAAAAGTAAAGGCCAGAAGTTCACAGAATAATAGCATTAGCCTTACCATATCCTCCCTTTGGGGATGGGAAAACTAATTTTCTGAAATCATTGACTCTCAGGAATTGTGATGTTCATGGAAATTCAATTCCGTTGTAGATGCTCCAGTTGTTGTGGCCCATTGTTAGAAATATCAGCCTGAACCTATACTCCCACTGACAGAAAGCTCAGAATACAATTCACAGAACTTACTCCACATTCCCCAGACTTGTTTCTTTTGTCCATTTTTTTTTTTTTGATGAAAGGCCAGATTGCCTCACACTACTCTGTCGAAAATCGCCATTCACTCTCCCAAAATTCTTGGGAAGATGGGAAAACATGTCTTCTTGTGTATCTGCCAGGCAGGGACTGAGAAAAAGTAGGGCACTGGTTGTTACTACAACCCTGGTGACATCACAGAGGATGCCAAGAACTCTCTAGGAAACCATAGAATTTCCAAGAAGGGACATCTGATATCATAGTGAACAGAATTTGCCTCCCTGCTAATAACCTCCCTGTATAGTGCATAAGCTGAGGTGCCCTTTCCAGGAGACTTTCCTAGGGCATAGACACTGAGCAACTCCTGATTCCAAGGCCAAATATTCCTCAAGGCTTGATTATGAAAACCTTAGTAATTCCTATGCATTTTAATGAACATTTCCCTGCTATGCCGGCCCCAAAATGTCTCATCTTAACTCAAATTATCCTCATTCAGCAATATTAGACATTAAAAATTCCTGAAAAAAAAACACCAGTTTGAATATGTAGTCAAAAGATTCTCTTGTCTCGTTATGTACATGTGCTTGAGATCACATCAAGAAATAGCCTGTAGGGTAGGTTGCGACATGGGTGTGTGTTATGGGAACTCTCATGAAGCCTTTTACTTAGCATTCCACAGTCGCCACAAAATCCCTTAGGAGAAAGAGTTGAAATCATTATTGTGCTAGGAACAGTTTGGATTCCAATTGACAGAGGAAAAGTGAAATGTTGGAGCCACCAATGAAGGCACCCTCATGCTGCTTGTGGGGTTCTCCTCCTTGCACCAATTTCACCAAAGGACCATTGCTCACAGGCCTCTGTAAGCTATACCATGAGATTCTATCTGACAGTTTTTACCTTAGGCCTTTCACTTGGCATGCCCTCACCTTCTGTAAATTTAACCCCATTCTTCCAGTTTTAAGACCAAACTGGTGAATATCTCTTTACAAGTACATACTGTTTTGCTCCATATCGCTTCCCTGTCATGTCTATTCTGAATCTCCAGCTTCAGCTTGCCTCACCCTATGTTCCTCTGTATGTCTGGTGTTCTGCCCACATACTTTCTGAGGTAGCTCTTGGCCATAAGGTCTTCATTACGTACAATCGGCAGTGAGACAAGACCTGATAGATCTCTCAGCTTGTGGTGAGCTGGTGAGAAGGACAAACATCTACAAAATAGCAAACCTGATGTTGGGCCATAGAAATGACAAGACAGAAATCCTGCCAGCATTTAGCTCTCTGCCAGTAAAGAACTAAGAATTGAAGTTGACACACCTTAGTACAAAGAGATGTCACCTCAGCATTTCCTCTTTTACAAGAAGAAATACCCTTATCTTTATATTGATAAGCTAGATAAAGTAAGATAAATTTTGAGATGCATCACATAAGAATGACTGTCACAATATTCAGTCCATTTCTATTTGGCAAAATTGGAGAAGGAACTTCATTAACTAAATTATATTAGTGTAAAATTTTGTACCTGAATCACTTTCTCTCAGTTCTTAAACTTTTTTATCCTCCGTCTATCATAACTTTCATTTATTAACCATAATAACTTCCATGAATCGAAAAGTACTTTTTTCATTGTAAACAATTTAAGGGTCTATGGCCTTCATCTTTTTAATTTTACACCTCTTTTGTGGAAATATTGCCATTTTTTATCTTTTTCTATTTTCATCTTCCACAAGTAGATTATTTTTCTTTGATATGGAGAAGGATTCAAGGGTGGTCTTCAGATATGAGGGGGTGGTGGATATCAATGGAGTTGAACTGCATGATGTGAAATTCACAGAGAACAAATGAGAAGTTTAAAAAAATTAAAATGTGCACATTGGGGATAAACAAGTGAAAGCTTAGCATGGAGAGGTTTGGCAGTGGACTGGGTTTTTGTGGGGGTGGGGTGTATTTGGGTGGGGTTCTCACATGGTAAGAATAGTGTCTGTTCTGGTCCTTCCAGGGAAACTCCTTCTCCCATCCCACCTCTGCCTCTATCTCCACCTCCAACAGCTGAAACTGCCTCCTACTACAGCAGCAGCTTCTGGGCATCTCCCTCACTGCTCAAGCTCTTCTAAGTGCTCGGGGGTGATACAAGCTTTGAAAAGTCCCGGGCTGCAGTCAGGCCATGCACACTCTGTTGTCATCCCCGTCGGGGTTCAGGATTTATGGTGCCAGAGCGGTTGTGGCGGCATTTTGATGCTGCAGTGGGTTGTCTGTCAAGCCCCTCATTCTGGACCTCCCATGTCCACCCTGGTCCTGTCAGGTACCTAGTTGTCACATTCCTGTGTGACGGTGAACTCGTTTTCTTTTCTGAGTCTCATGACAAGAAAATTTAACAGTAAACTATCTAGTCTTCAACTCCATTTGAGACCTGAGAAGGAGAAATGTTGCATGAAGAAACAGGAAATTCAGAGCAAATAGCTTCCAATTCTAAAGAAATGACAGAAATTGTTGGCTACCGTGACAGACAGTCAGCAAATATTCTTGTGTCATTGTGGCATCCAGTGTCAACTGAATGGGCCAGGGGCTCTGACAACCATCCTTTGAAGTAGGTCATTTGAAGGACTATCCTCACTTTCTCTCCAAAGCCTGGGACAATAGACTTCCCCATGATCCCCTTCTCCACAGTCTGGACAGCTTTCTGGCAGCAGTGGAGGTAAGTGGGTCGTATTTCACCCCATGGCCACTTTGCCACATTTGAAGGACACTCCAGTTAGGGTTCTTTAGTTCCCATCATGTTCTTCAGAATAGCATGAGGACACTGCCCGGACTTGAGGTCTCTCCCATTGTGAATAGCCTTTGACTACTAGGACATCTGAAATGGCAGATTCTTCAGATCTCTAAAGAATTAGAGAACCATCTTTTTATGTAAAGTCTATCTCAGTGCACAAATGTGGAATTTTTTCAAAGGTTTTACTGTTTAATTTGAATACATATACAAGAAGCTAAATAAAGCTTATTTCTGTACCTAACTAAACAAGTACCTAACATCACTAGAACACTGAGTATTTATAGTTGGATAGTACTATTTGCATTCCTTAATTATCCATGGCAGTGTAAAGTAGTAATTTTATACAATTAGAATTTTACACCGTATTGTGAATAAGATGCATATACTTATATCTTAAACAAGAGTTTAATCATTTATTCAAGTATAATATGAAATTCTATCATCATTCAAATTCCATGTCATCCTAAAATATTTGACACTTGGTGTTGCTTCCTAGTATAAAAAAAGATTGAATAATCTATGCTTTTTGTCATGTTAGCCCCTTTCTCCTGCTTCACAAAACCCTAGATAGGAGAGATAAATGTTTGAGGAGAGAAAGAGAAAGTAAGTAAGATGTCCCTGATTCTAATCTCCTTTACTGTTTCCTCACTGACCATGACCAGTAAAAATTGCAACCAACCCCCTGAATGACAATGAACATACATAACCCACTGCTGACAAATAAGCAGCCACCCATCCTTCCTTTGAGAGTTTGGCTGTCATGTTCATTAAAGTTGTATCCATATCTTTGTGGGGTGACAACAAGTTTGGGGACCTTACGATAATTGGGATATTTTCCAAATCCTGTGAGATCTTGCACTTTCAAATGCTTCCAGGTACTGAATGTGGAGGGATTAACTGAAGTCCTGGCTACATTAACAATTGAAAATATGAACACACATTCACACCTTTTGAGGAAGGTCACACATTATCTACCTTTGAATTTGCTCAAAACTATTGGTCTGTTACTTTTTTATTTAGATTCAGGTATCTTGTTAGTATACAGGCCGAAAGGATATAGATTGTTTGCCAAAATATTGCTAATTGCCTCTAAGCCAGTCACCAATAGAATTCCTCCATCCTTTCAAGTCTCATCAGAGAGGCTCTATTTTGCACACTACTCACAATACTTATGTCACCCATGTGGCAAACTAATAGGGAGTGTTATGACCTGCTTAAATATTTCAAAATTCTCCCTATCCAAAGTCTTACACCGTCCACCAAAAAAAAAAAAAAAAAAAAAAAAAAAGATATTCCTCACAAAACAAGTCCACTAATGCTGTTACCAGTTTACATAGTTTACATATCAGTCACATTTCTGTTACTGCAAAAAAATACCATGACCAAAAGCATCTCAAGGAATACAGTTTTTCACCTTATGGTAACCAACCCCCAACTACAAAATTATATCGTTGCTAAGTCATAAAGTTAGGTTACTACTCTTTTGAATGGTGATGTAAATATCCTGTATAAAGTATGTCTCTATGTGATTGCCCCAGGAAGTAGTTGGACCCAACGGGTTGAAAATTGCACTTGTGTGTGGAGGTGGTGGTGGTGGTGGTGGGTTTTTTGTTTTGTTTTGTTTCTTAGTTTGGCCTCTTTTTCAAAACCCAGAGGCTGATAAGTACATACACCAATATCTGGGTATTTTATATAATTCCTATAGACTTTGTGTCTGTTCTCATGATATTAACAGGCTTGGTTCTTTTTTACTATTCCCCAAAATGAACTTGAAATTATTAAAGGTGATGCGTTCTGCAGTGATGTACTGTATACTATGTAGTAGTATCTGACTGCCCTGCTCATTTGTGCTTTCATTGGTTGAGATCTTTATTTCATTCCCTGAAGCCCAACATCAGAATTAGGACGGGATGGATTTAAGCATGTAGATGATTCTGGTAGGATTTGATATAACAATATTAATCCTACTGATGCATGAAAATGAGAAGTGTTTTCATTTTCTGGTTTGTTCAATTTTTTCTTATTTTTCTTAATGTTTTCATTGTAACATGTCTTCACTTTCTTAGATTTATTACAAGATTTTTAAGGCTATTCTGAATGTGTTTGTTTTCTTGGTATGTTTGTTGATATTTATTGTTGGTATACAGGAATTTTATTGATTTTAATGTGATTTCAGTGAGTGGGTCCATGAGCTGTAAGAATTTTCTAGTGGAACCGTAGTGTTCTTTACATATGGATCATATCACCTGCAAAGGAGAATACTCTGACTGTTTTCCTTCATATGGACATGCCTTTACATATTTCTGTTTTCATATTGTTTGGAGAAGACTTCACATACTAGTTGGATTAGATGAAAAGATTGAACATCTGTGACATATTCCTTATTTTAGTGGAAATGCATTAAGATTTTCTCCAGTTAGGATGCTGTTGGCCTTCTAAATTGTCTTTATAATGTTAAGGTATATCTTCTCCATATCCCAGATTCTCCAGGTCTATTTCCTGTATCACTGTGAGAATTGGCCAAAGAAATTGTCTGCCTCTAGTGCAATGATCATGTGTTTCCTGTTCTTGATTTCATGTGGTGTATTGTTTATTCATTTGTATTTGTTGAAACATTCTTGCTCTCTGGAGGCAAGCCAACTTGATCATGCTACCTGATGTGTCTGAATTTTATTTGCCAGGATTTTATTGAGAAATTTTTCACTTAAGTGTTCCTTCCAATCTTTGTTTTCTAGGCTTCGAAGAGACACCATGAGCAAGGGAACTTTTTGAAGAAAGAGTTTATTGGGGCTTACTGTTTCAAGGATCATGAGTCTGTGATCAGTATGTGGGGGTACATGGCAGCAGGTAGGCCACCATGTTTCTAGAGAACTCGCTGAGATCTTACATCTTATCTGCAAGTTGGACACAGAGAAAGTGAGAGTTAAGTATAAATGGAATGGAATTTGGGAACCTCAAAACCCAATCCCATAACAATCCTACAAAAAAAAAAAAAACATATCTTCTACTTCTTCCCGCACATTTCCTCTAATCAGCAACAAACATTCATACATGTGAGTTTATGGGAGCCACTATCCTTCAAAATACCACATTCTACTCCCAATTGTCCATAGGATCTTAAACATATCGTAATGGAAACTGCACTTAGCTCGCTTTCCAAAAGCCCTATAGTCTTTCACAGTCTACACAGTTTGTCCAAAGAGCTTCATAAAACTGCAGGCAGTCCCTTAATTATTCCCTCTATGAAATCAAATGGCCAATTACACACATCCAATGTGTAATGCCAAATCACATATGTTATCATTGCAAAGGGAAATTGGGAAGGTGGCAAGCCCATTCAAGGCATAATCCCAGTAGCACACACTCCACATTCTCTACCTCTGACAGAAGACGAAGAGATTATATGGGTTCACTCCTTTGACTTTGGTGATTGTAACATAATTCATAAACTTTTATTGTATCATATAGATCTGTGGATGGTGGTTGTGTTTTCAATGTCACTCATTTCTAGGAATCTTAATATTTCCTTATTTTTTTCTCACCTGATCCTTCAGTAGTGTATTGTATATGTTACTTACTTTCCATGAGTGTGTGTATTTTCTGTACTTTTAATTGTGTGATACCAGTTTGATTCCTTTGGGCTCAGATAGAATGCACAACATTCCTTCAACTTTCTTATATTTTCTGAGGCTTGTTTTTTTCCTAATCCGTGGTCAATTTTGGAGTAATGTCCACAGGCTGATAGAAAATATATGTATAGTTCACTGTAGTTTTTTAGTTCCATTTGCCTGATCATGTCACTTAATTCTGCTTCTCCTATTTTGTTTATTTGCATATGATCTCTTAAGTTGTCAGAATGGAGAAGTAATAAACAAATCACAACCACTATTATAACTAATCTGTAGTTTCACTATTATAACTATCTGTAGCTATCTGATAACATATATTTTTAAATTTGGGTAGCCTTTGTTAATATGTATATATTTAGAATTGTAGTATGCTTTAGTAATTGCAAAGTATGAAGTGAATATCCTTATGTCTTCTGGACAGGATGAGTTTGAAATCTATTCTGTCAACTAGATAGAGAAACTGCATAGGATTGCTAAAGGGACATGGTTCTTTGTTCTGTTTCCCTAGTATACCCTCTATATCTCTCATGATGGCAGTCCTGTTTCAGGCGAAATATATGATTGTTTACTAGGGAATTGAGGTTATTGATATGTAAATATTATTTAAACTTCTGTGTTAACTATTGTCAATTTGTTAATTTTTAAGACTTTTGTAGGCTACTTTTGATTGACTGTCCTAGTGGTGTAAATTATTTTGCTGTGTCCTCTGGTATTTTATCCTTCCCTGCAAATAAAGTATTCCTATTCGGATCCTCTACAGAGCTGGCTTACTGGTTATACATAGTTTTTAATTTATTTATAATATCCCTTAATCTGCACAGTAGCTGGGCAGCTGCCTGTCCTGCATGGAATTAGGTCTAATTTCCAAACAATGTCTCTGAACTCCTACTTACTATGCAGCATCTTGGCTGCTCTTTGTTCCACTTGGACAGTCCTCAGGACCAGGCTTTCCTCTGTCTTAACTAATGGCTGCTGTCCTGCTTCCTCCCTCCTCTCCATCACATCCATTCTTCTTTTCTTCATTGGCAGCTTCTTCTTCCTTCTTCCCTCCTAGTGATCCTCTCTAGCAAAGCCCTCAAAAACTCACCTCCACCATCTCTCTGCTGTGCTTCTTTATAATCACAATTAACTGGGAGCAGAGTCACTTTTTTGGGAGTTTTAACCAGTCTTACATTCTACCAATTAGCTTTAAAATACAAGCAGAATTAGGTCAGTCCCCTACAGGGTTTTCTTTTCTTTTTTTTTTTTTTTTGGTTGGTTTAATTTTTCCTTTACCTCTTTACTTTTTATTTGATTTTTGGCTATTTCTTATTAATTGTTTATTTTATTTATTTACATTTCCAATGTTGTTCCTCTCTCCAAAATCCCCTAATGAAGCCTATCATCACATTTCTGCTCAGCTTTCCCTATATAACAGTGCTCCCCAACTCACACATATTCATTCCCGCCTCACACCTCTAGGATCTCCATTTGGTGGGGCAACAGGCCTAGCAGAGTAAGGTCCTACAACCACATTGATACAAAGTAAATCAATCCTCTCATACACAGTACCTAGGACCATAGACCCATACTTGTATACAAGTTGGCTGGCAGTTAAATCCCTAGGAGCTGTGGGTTTGGTCACAGAGGGTCTGGTTAGATATTAAAGACAATGATTGCTGCTTTCTCTTCTTTTTCTGGTTATAGAGGAAATTATGTTTGTGTGCTTCTCTTTCTTGAAATTATTGTGAGATGATTAATTTCTTGGATTTTCTTGGGTAAAATTTAGTTCGTTGTCTTGTAGTTTACCTCCTATTATCCTATGTTGTGCTTTCTTAGAGAAAAATATTGTTTAAATTTGGTTTTGTCATGTAATATCTTGGTTTCTTCATTTATGGTGATTGTGAATTACACAGTGTTTAGGAGCTTGGGTCTGCATTACATCTGCCCAAGATATTCTGGCTATTAGAGTCTCTATTGAGAACTCTGGTGTAATTCAAATAGGTCTGAATTCATTTGGTAATGGATATTTGTACTACTCCCTTTAATGTTCTTTCTTGGATCTGTGAATTTAGTGTTTTAATTTTTATGTGAAGGGAGGAATTTTTCTGGTAAAATTAATTTGGCGTTCTGTAGGCTTTTTGTATTTTTTTGGCCATTGCAATTCGCTTCTATATCTATTGTCCTTAGGTTTGGCCTTAAATTGTGTACTGAAATTCATGGATATTTTGGATTCAATACACCATATCTTTTCATCTGAGATGGATTCTTTTGCTTTGTGTGATGACCTCCTTGATCCCTATTCTTCCATTTATTATCCCGCTGGATAATGAGACATAATCAGGAATGATGACCTCTTACCATAAACTATATGAAAATAGGGAGGTGAATTTATGTGTCAAGTATCAGTAGTCTCCTGGATAGGTTTCCTTCCTGGTTGGCCATATACAACAGTTTCAAAAGCCCATGATTTGTGTCCTGGGATTCCTACGATGATGCAATCAGACATAACAGAGAAAGACCGGAATACACATGAGGGAACTTGATTTATATAATTGAGAGAACATTTGAAAGTTAGGTTACAAAATATCTGATCACACTGTGATCACCAAGAATGTATTATTTAATGAAAAACTATTTTGTGTTATGGCATCGCCAGGGCACAGACATTTATGCAAGAGCCATTAGTTTCCTGTAAACATGGACTTTATTACTGTATGGCTCACCTACCACACACCTTTCTTGCAAAGGTAAAAGGTGCACTTAGGTCCAGAGCAGATCAAGGCAGGACTTGAAAGCAAATGAAGGTAGCTAAGGCAATGGAAAGTCTTTGAGTTGAAGGATATTTAGGAAAGTGTTCAGAGGGACCAAGAATGCCCTTCTTCTTGTACGTCAGTGAATTAGGAAGGACACTTGGGAGCTTTACTTGACATCAGCATCTGAGTCCGGGAACTTCATTGGTAAAATTAATGTCTGGATTTTGTGTTGTGAAACAGCACATTGGCTCTGCAGCGTTTGGCAAGGTCCATGGACAGAGAGATCACACCAGCTGGGAACAATCTGACAAGAAATCAGGTTTCCTTTAGTCACCTGAGAGGTCCTCAGGGAGAGAGGAATGGATGGGTAGCACTTTAATAGAAGGCTTTATGATCTCAATAGTGCTACTCTAGATGTCTTCAGTATAGATGCAGAAAAAGAAAAACTAAATGACTTCAAAGGAATTAGCTCAATTCTGAACATGATTATTTCACATTGGCAGTTTATACTTGATTCGTCTTTTTAAATTTAAACAAGAGCATAGGGTGTAAATTCGAGGTAGCATCACAGTCACAGTACGTTTATACCATCTTTAAGGTGCCCAGCATCTAACCCCATGTGGCTGGAGATTCTACTTTTAAATGCATCACCAGAGAAAATTTCCAATTAACCATGCCAGGGAAGCCCTGATCAGTGTGTATGCTCTGTCCATCTCCACAACAACCCAATTCAGCAGAAACGCCTCCTTTTTACAGGTGAAGAAATCACAGTTCAGAGCAAATGATCATCAGGTCCCTCAGTCTCACTGGCTGTCACTTACACCCACATCCTTCTCTGTGAAGGGAAGCATTGGGCCTGATGTGGGCTGTGCAAGCTGACTCTCCTGAGATGATCAATGCTCTTCTTGAACCTGGGAGAACTGAAGACAAGATGAGCACACAGACTCCTGGGATAGATTGTGCCTCTGGGTGCTAGGGTGGGACACAGTATCCCTTGCCATGTGCCTCTCCTCATCTGAGGAGTCTGCTCCCATGTGTCAGCTTCTATGGCAGTGGGTCTCAACACTCCTAGTGCTGCAACTCTTTAATACAGCTCTTCATGCTGTGGTGACCCCAACCATAAAATTGTTTCATTGCTACTTCATAATAAATATTGCTGTTCTTATAAGTCATAATATGCAAGGTATCTGTTATCAAGGTATCTGATATGCAATCTGTGTGAGAGGTTGTGCCTCACAGGTTGATAAACATTGCTTTATACAATTTATTTTTAAAAGAAAGGCCTTCATATAAGGAGGACCTGAGGCAGTCCTAAGTGCAGAGACACCGTGAAGTAGTGACAAGTTTTAGCAGGCTCAAGGCTGCTTGCATTATCGACATCAGAGATTTCTGGCTAAAGGCACAATGTGAAATCACGGTCCCCATTACTTTTCTTACCTCAATTTCCTCCGTTACGTCTGTCGGCTTGGACATGTTTTCCAGGAACCTAGTCTCTGTAGTCTCCGATAAAGGCAGAAAGCTAAAGGCAGGAATGGTTTCCCTCTTTCAGCCCACAGTCACTTTTATAGAAGTAAGTTCAAATCCCCCGTGGGTAACTGTGTGTCTCTCACATAGTGGATGAGAATTGAAATATCACGTGTTTGAGTTGACAAAATCCAACTCCCACTTCAGATTTAGAGCTGACCAACAATTACTTCCAGGAGAATGAAGAAGCTGGCCAGGCCTGGAGACTCAGATCCCCTCCCTGCCTGGGATAATCCCACCCACAGTAGACTTCAGCTTCACCTAGCAGGTGTTATAGAAAAGTCTGTCCTTAAGATTCTGAAACCACAATATGCACAAACCCTATAGTTGTTAGGTGGCCGATTTGGGGGATTTCTCCAGGTTATAATCATTCTGCCCTCTTCTCTCCCCTTGGATGCACTCTGTTCTCTCTTGTCTGTTGGTCCTAGAAGGACCTGGGTCAACTCATGGGCTTCTAGGGGAGGAACTTTTGTTGTAGGAGTGAACATGGATCAAGAATGCAACCCCATTCTGACTGGGCAACTAAGCTCCAGAAAATTTCCCCAGGCAAAGACTTGGGTCATGTGGGAGCCTACACTGTTTAACAATGAGATCTGGTTGCTTTCTCCAGGAAGAAGCACTTGGGGGTTGAGTATCACTTCTCAACCTTCTGTTTTAAGTCACTTCTCAGAAGAGACATTTTGTTCTACTCCTCCATGGGACCTACCCTTCAGTGTGGCTGGAGGATCCTATGGTGTTACAGCTCTGAGCTGGGAGTAGGAGCACTCAGACTGACTTGGAGAAGCCTATTTTCAAGTTTATCTAGATGTGAGGAACAGGTGCTTTTAAAGAAGCATGTGAAAGTTTTTCCTGCAGGAATGCCCACTCTGCTGACAAAGTCAGGCAGGACAGGGAAAAGCGAGTTCATTTGCTGCCATCACAACCTACCAGACTCTCTGTGGGGTGAAGTATTCCCTCACCTTGGTAACAAGAGCATGTAATAAATGAAGTTTTGTTGCTCTCTGTAGTGGAGCCGATGTCCAAATCTCACTGAGAATCATGCATAGCCTGGATTTAGGCTGTATTAATGTAGGCAAACAATTTCAGTATTATCTGCAAGGTACCATGGGAGAGTAGTAACCCAAGTCTGCATGCACCTCGACAGTTTTCACTGTAGACTTCTAATTCATATTATAAAATTTTATAGTGAGTTCATGGAAGAACAGGCTCAAACATAGACATGAACAATCACAGACACCCACATACACACACACACACACACACACACACAGACACACACACACACACACACACACGCGCCCATACTTTACTGACATGGTGCATATTTTTTGCACACCACAAATATGGTGAGCATTAATGAAAATACACTAATTATTAAATCAATGGAGGAAGCTGTGGTGAAGCTGGGGCTTGAGTTACTTAAAAGGTCCTATGAAGGCTCTTCTTTTGCTGGAGGCTAATCTTCAAATGCAATTGGGGTTCCCTATTTTCTTTTTGCATAGCACATAGGACTAGGGTGGAAACCAGGGTTTTTAGCATGTTTGGCAAGTACTGTAACATTGAATTAAATCCTTACGCTGGAACACAATTAATGTTACACAAAATTACAGGGCAAGCTGGATGAAGACACCTAGCTGACAGTGTGGACATCTTAAGATTTGTACTGGACAGTGACAGACTTTTCTGAAGACTGGAAATGTTTACAATGTCAGAGAGAATGGAAGGCCACTTAGACTACAATTTACTCTAAGAACAGTTTATTCAAGTAAGGGATAACTTGAACTATTGTCTCCTGTCACAGATGTCAGTAGAAATTATGCAAGGTATTGTATGCCAGTGGTAGCATTAGCAAGACAAAGCACACCTTGTCTTGAAGGCTAATAAATTAGGAATATGTATAGCAAGACACAAGCTCTTCCAGGTCCTTTTATATTAACTGAGAACCTCAAATACAGTGGCAATGTGAAAGTGTGGTGGATATCTAGGTACCACTAGCTTCTGTTTTGACACAGACGACCCTTTGTGTGGCATGGTCAGCTTCTAATGAATGACTAGAGGACCTATGCTTGAGAATAAACAAACAATACATTGCTTCTCTAGATGCTGAGCTCTTAAAAGCCTTGGTGTCACAGCAACTGTTTGTGGACATTCTGGATCATTCCTTCTGAATTTTAACTTTCTGAGTAACTCAGACTCTGAGTAAGTCAGTTCAATTCCATAAATTGGAAATCAGTCACCTGGAAAAAAATACATTTACAACAGGAACCCAGATTTGCCACGGAAAAAGGGCAGCTTGAACTGGCCCACCTAGGTTCTGGGTTTGCACAGGCTTGCTATCCAAAAGAAACATGTGCTCACAGCTGTAGGCTGCATTCACTATGGTTGCTCTTGAGGTTCCTCCCTAAACTGCTTAGATTAAGATAAATTTCTTAATATCTATCAAAAGAATTCATTATGTGCAGCAGGCCTACAGGAAGATAGTTTCCATTCTGTATTTTATAAATGTGCATAGTAGATATGGTCATCATTGTTACTAGGTGAAGGATCTGCTCTAATATGGAAACTAAGTGATGCTGTAGGAACATCCTGAATCCTCAATGAGCAGTGGGGCCACCTGAGCCCTCTATGGATGCCTGGGTGCCTAACACATTGAGCCTGCACAGCTCAGTAAGAATACACATTTCCTGAGATCTCTCTGTTTAATTTGAGGTACCATGTCCACCTAAGGGAGCACATGCCCTGGAAAGACAATAGCCACCTGCAGGATCTGTGGTTATGCCTCACAGGTTAGAACCTGCAGGATCTGTGGTGATGACTCACAGGTTAGAACCTCTGCTGCTCTCTCAGAAGAAGCACATGGTTCCCAACAATGATCTACAACAGGGAATGTGATTCCTTTTTTTGGACTATGAGGGAAATTCACCCAGGACAGGCCACAGACATACAGTAGAGAAAAAGACCCACTGACATAAATGATCATTTTACACCTAATCCACAACAATAAAAACACAGCATATGTATGGTCTAGGACAACAGCATTTATCAAAACCTTTTTCCCAACATGACTTTGGAGGTCATTATCTGTGGGGGCATATTGACAGTGTATTGCAAGAAAGACTGAAGCATATGGTTCTCCATTAGGATTACTTCCATATACCTTTGGAAATGTCAATTTTTCTACAGCTCTACAAATATGAATGTATATTAGTCAAAATGTGCTACACAGGATCAATAATGAACGTGTGTTGTAGACTGTTTTATTAGGATTAGCAGAAAACGCCCGGCCCGCAGCAGCTCTCTGCTCCCAAACCCAGTGGGAGAGAGACCTCACCGCCTGGTCAGGTGGGCACTCCTGAGGCTGCAGAGCGGAGGAGACCACCAACACTGCCCACCCCTGCCCACATCCCTGGCCCAGGAGGAAACTGTATAAGGCCTCTGAGTTCCCGTAGGGGAGGGCCCAGGAGCTGCAGGACCCCTGCGCCTGAGACACCGCCGGACCTGAAGGAAACAGACCGAATAAACAGTTCTCTGCACCCAAATCCCGTGGGAGGGAGAGCTAAACCTACAGAGAGGCAGACATGCCTGGGAAACCAGAAGAGACTGCACTCTGCGCACATCCAGACGCCAGAGGAAAACACCAAACGCCATCTCGAACCCTGGTGCACGGAGGATCCCGGAAAGAGCGGCCCAGATCTTCTCTGTTGCTGCCGCCGCGGAGAGGACTTAGGCAGTACCCCACGAGCACACTTGAGCCTCGGAACCTCAGATAGGACCAACATTTCCCCTGCAAGAAACCTGCCTGGTGAACTCAAGACACAGGCCCACAGGAACAGCTGAAGACCTGTAGAGAGGAAAAACTACACGCCCGAAAGCAGAACACTCTGTCCCCATAACTGGCTGAAAGAAAACAGGAAAACAGGTCTACAGCACTCCTGACGCACAGGCTTATAGGACAGTCTAGCCACTGTCAGAAATAGCAGAACAAAGCAACACTAGAGATAATCTGATGGCGAGAGGCAAGCTCAGGAACCCAAGCAACAGAAACCAAGACCACATGGCATCATCGGAGCCCAATTCTCCCACCAAAAAAAAACATGGAATATCCAAACACACCAGAAAAGCAAGATCTAGTTTCAAAATCATATTTGATCATGATTCTGGAGGACTTCAAGAAAGACGTGAAGAACTCCCTTAGAGAACAAGTAGAAGCCTACAGAGAGGAATCGCGAAAATGCCTGAAAGAATTCCAGGAAAACATAAATAAACAAGTAGAAACCCATAGAGAGGAGACACAAAAATCCCTGAAAGAATTCCAGGAAAACACAATCAAACAGTTGAAGGAATTAAAAATGGAAATAGAAGCAATCAAGAAAGAACACATGGAAACAACCATGTATATAGAAAATCAAAAGAAGAGACAAGGAGCTGTAGATAGAAGCTTCACCAACAGAATACAAGAGACGGAAGAGAGAATCTCGGGAGCAGAAGATTCCCTAGAAATCATTGACTCAACTGTCAAAGATAATGTAAAGCAGAAAAAGCTACTGGTCCAAAACATACAGGAAATCCAGGACTCAATGAGAAGATCAAACCTAAGGATAATAGGTATAGAAGAGAGTGAAGACTCCCAGCTCAAAGGACCAGTAAATATCTTCAACAAAATCATAGAAGAAAACGTCCCTAACCTAAAAAAAGAGATACCCATAGGCATACAAGAAGCCTACAGAACTCCAAATAGATTGGACCAGAAAAGAAACACCTCCCGTCACATAATAGTCAAAACACCAAACGCACAAAATAAAGAAAGAATATTAAAAGCAGTAAGGGAAAAAGGTCAAGTAACATATAATGGCAGACCTATCAGAATCACACCAGACTTTTTGCCAGAAACTATGAAGGCAGAAGATCCTGGACAGATGTCATACAGACCCTAAGATAACAAAAGTGCCAGCCCAGGTTACTGTATCCTGCAAAACTCTCAATTAACATAGATGGAGAAACCAAGATATTCCATGACAAAACCAAATTTACACAATATCTTTCTACAAATCCAGCACTACAAAGGATAATAAAGGGTAGAGCCCAACATAAGGAGGCAAGCTATACCCTAGAAGAAGCAAGAAACTAATCGTCTTGGCAACAAAACAAAGAGAAGAAAAGCACACAAACGTAACCTCACATCCAAATATGAATATAACAGGAAGCAATAATCACTATTTCTTGATATCTCTCAACACCAATGGCCTCAACTCCCCAATAAAAAGACATAGATTAACAAACTGGATACGCAACGAGGACCCTGCATTCTGCTGCCTACAGGAAACACACTCAGAGACAAAGACAGACACTATCTCAGAGTGAAAGGCTGGAAAACAACTTTCCAAGCAAATGGTCAGAAGAAGCAAGCTGGAGTAGCCATTCTAATACACGTGCTCCACTATGTTCATAGCAGCCTTATTTATAATAGCCAGAAGCTGGAAAGAACCCAGATACCCTTCAACAGAGGAATGGATACAGAAAATGTGGTACATCTACACAATGGGATATTACTCAGCTATCAAAAACAACGGCTTTATGAAATTCGTAGGCAAATGTTTGGAACTGGAAAATATCATCCTGAGTGATCTAACCCAATCACAGAAAGACATACATGGTATGCACTCACTGATAAGTGGCTTTTAGCCCAAATGCTTGAATTACCCTAGATGCCTAGAACAAATGAAACTCAAGATGGATGATCAAAATGTGAATGCTTCACTCCTTCTCTAAAAGGGGAACAAGAATACCCTTGGCACGGAAGAGAGAGGCAAAGATTAAAACAGAGACTGAAGGAACACCCATTCAGAGCCTGCCCCACATGTGGCCCATACATATACAGCCACCCAATTAGACAAGATGGATGAAGCAAAGAAGTGCAGACCGACAGGAGCCAGAAGTAGATCGCTCCTGAGAGACACAGCCAGAATGGGGCAAATACAGAGGCGGATGCCAGCAGCAAACCACTGAACTGAGAATAGGACCCCCATTGAAGGAATCAGAGAAAGAACTGGAAGAGCTCGAAGGGGCTCGAGACCCCATATGTACAACAATGCCAAGCAACCAGAGCTTCCAGGGACTAAGCCACTACCTAAAGACTATACATGGACTGACCCTGGACTCTGACCTCATAGGTAGGAATGAATATCCTAGTAAGAGCACCAGTGGAAGCGGAAGCCCTGGGTCCTGCTAAGAGTGAACCCCCAGTGAACTAGATTGTTGGGGGGAGGACCACAATGGGGGAAGGGTTGGGAGGGGAACACCCATAAAGAAGGGGAGGGGGGAGGGGGATGTTTGCCCGGAAACCAAAGAATTATTATTAATTATTAAATAAATTAAAAAAATTTTTCAAAAAAAAAGATTAGCAGAAAACATGACCGCATGGATAAAGTATGGCAGTAATCACATCATAAAATGTGCATCCAAGAAAAGAACACATTATCCACACAAAACACACTATCACTCTAGGTAAGCATTGGTGGCTTTGAATTTACTATTTAGCCCAGGAACTCTCGACCATGCAGAATCCATCATTAGCTGTCAGTTCTAAGAGCACAAGAGGGAACAGAACACTTGAATAAGCAAGATGGTCTAAAGAGTCAAGAGTTACAAATCAAGTTTTATTCATAAGGAATACAATTTAAAACAAAAATGATTAAAATGTATATTAATATAAATATATAAAAGTATTTTCAGATGTGAAAAATATTAACAAGAACATATAACTATGAAATAACAAAACAAAAACTTCATTTAAGATCATAACAAAAATATTTCTAAACAGCATATTCTTAGTGAACATTTAGAAGCACAGTTATATTGCTGTTTCTCCTCTAGCAGGCAAAATGGCAATGCAGTTCCCAAGTGGTCTCTCAAGTGGTGTTATCCTAAACAGAAAGAGAATAAGATATCAATCAGTCAGACTGGCTTAGTGAAAGATAAATTTAGTGTTTCTTAGCAAAAAATAAATTAAACTATGAGGGAGAGTATTCATCCAAAAAAATGTTGGTATTATTCAGGATGGCGGTCCGCAGGGGAATCCTGAGAAAGCAACCTATTCTTCAGGAGGCTCTCTTCCTGCTGTGTGTCCCATTCTAGCTCTTTTGCAATTCCTGAAACCAGGGAGAGGAAGGCAGTTATTCAGAAACTGATGTGTTGGGGACTTGCATGCTAGCTATCAGCTTGCTGCCTTCTACCCACTCAGCTCTATTTTAGGTCACCATTGATGTGTTAACTGATAACATTGCTGGTGTGTCTGTGGGCAGGGCAAAGTCTACAACAACCCTGACAGTAATGTGGGCTGCCCATCTGGGCCTCAGACTTTAACCAGTGCAAACCAAGAACAGGGCAATGGGAAGAGACCTCATTGGGTTGCAGGATGAAAGGAGAAGTCAACCTGTCACCAAGATGAAAGCCAATGACAAAGAATAATTTGCCATATGCACTCGGTTCTTATCCCTGAAAGGTGCTTCCCAACTTGGAGGTCACATGACCACAGAATATCATTTATCACAGGAACAAAACTTGTTCAAAGCGCTACATAGCATCCATTCTATCACAGGGACATGCAATAATATGATAGGTTATTCATCTGTCACCATTTCCAGACTGCAGCTTCAAAAAGAGCACCAAAGCATAGTTGTTAATAAGTCAGTTCCTGAAAAGTGGTTGTCTTCCCAGAATACTCGTGCACAGACAGAGGAATGAACATTCCATAGCATGAGGTGGTTGTATTGTTGGAGTGTACATTATTAAGGTGGTAGGGAAAGCAAACATGTATCAAATTGGCAAATGGAATCAGATAATTTTAGGCTGACACAGCTGCTTGTCCCTACCAGATGTTGCTTGGTCTGGAGGTTGCTGGTTTTCTCCTGTTCGTCTTTATCTTTCTTGTTCAAATCAAACAAAAATTTCTGTAGCAGCGGTGCAGAATCAAGCTGTTCTGCTTTGCTCTCCTTTCTGAATGGGAACAACTTCTTCTGCATACATATCTTGTCCATATGGATCCGGCTGGGCAGGTTCCTGGAAACACACACTGCATAGTTAGATCCTGCACCCTCTTCCTCCCATTCCTACTCGCAAGTCTCACAAACACGCTCTGGACCCAGATACAAGTGAAAACTTCATAGAATACATCTTGATACACACAAGGCTGCTGCACAAACATCAAACAGCCAATTCAGGGAAGACTAAATTGTTTCTGTGACCCAAGTACCAAAAAGCGTTCATTTCTCTCCAAAACAACAGGGGATATACATCTATCCATGGAAGCAAAAGGCATGGGGGCAACATTAATAAATAGTGGGCAAATACCCTCAAAGGAGGTCAGTAGAATTAAGGGAAGGTCATGTTATCCATGTGGTCCACACACTGAGTTTTGTTAAACCTGGTGTGACCGCAGAGGCCCAGTTCAGCCTATTAGCCATTTGGTGAGCTGAATAAGTACTGGTCTACCTAGAGCCTTCTGAAGATGCCTAGACACTCTGGGTATGAGTAACAGTCTCCTGTGGACCTAAAAACTGAGTCCAAAAGGCCCAAGACACAGTGATGTTTAAAGAGCACAAGACATGGAGCGAGAGCTGCTAGACCTCCAGTCAGAACAAAGGATGGCACCTGTGGGCAAAGCAGAGTTAATGGCCTCTCTGACCAGTGCTCACCGATAGAAGTTAATTTCCTTCTGGAGCTCCTGAAATTTCTCACAATGCTCGATGTTCCTCATCTCTAAGTTGTGCAGTAATGACATGACCTCCCTCTCCTTTATCTTCAATTTTTCATAAAATGGATTTGACCTGATGTAGCGGCTGGCCCTAGGAGAGTAAAACCCAATGAACATCTGCGTTTAGGAATATATGAACTCAGGCTGGGTCTTCTAGTACCCCAGCCCTGGGAGGACAATTTCTGAGTTCTACATATTGGAAGCTTCTTCAGCTTCAGAAACTTGTTATTCTGGGCCCAGGACCCCATAAGCTCGGCATCGAGATAAAGGGTTCCCAGGTTCCCTTTCTTCACTCAGAAGGGCTGGATCTGCAGTCAAGCTAGTTATGCTAACAAGGGCCTAGGCCACAGCTCTCCCACATCCAAGACCTAGAAAACTGTGATTTCATTTTTCCTGTTTTGACAACAGGAATTCTACATCCTGAATAATTAATATGGTAGAGACACACAATTCACACAATTATGGAGTTGAGAACATAAATCGCCACAAAAGTATAATCTGCCCAAATGGCACAAATATACAGACAAATGTGACCACATTGCTAAAGAAGTGTGCAGTTGAAGAGGGGCTCCCAAAACAAAGCACTCACATCACCATGAAATTGTTATACATGAATATACTCAGGAAAAAACATAGACCCCTAGATTCCAAGTGTGGGGGGAAATATAAACATATAAAAATTGTGCATATGCATGTAGGTGTGTACACACAGAGACACAGAAACTGGGACACACACACAGGAAAAGAAAAGTAAACAGTAAGAGAATGAAAAAGGGAGCGAAATATGCAAACGGAGAACACAATCAGAATCAGAAAAAATGCATGCCACATTATTGGCTCAGAGGTAAACAAAAAAGAAGGAAAGGCCCTGTGTCTCTGGCCATCTAGTCAAACATTGAGATGAACAATTTGGGATCTGTCACCTCAGGCTACTGCAAGAAGAGTCCAGCACTCAGTCACCTTCCTAGCACACACCCAAACTCACAGCACCTAGAAGCTTGCAAAGCTACCACCTGTCAAGGGCTTTCCAAATGCACACTGGGAACTCATGCTCCAGGAACGTTATCCCTGAATCCTCACTAAGGCCACAAGTTCAGATTTTCAGCTGGAGGCAGCAGATGAGACCATTTCCCACCTCACTCCTGACCAAGGGTCAGGTTCTGAATCTCCTCTATATCAGAAATGAGGTTTAGGACGAGTATTTTGGGAGGCACAGCTTTCTAGACCCAACACCTTAATAGAATAAGATGTAGGTGACATTGCAGGTCCATGAGTGACACAAGGCAGTTTGGAGCAATGCATACCTGTTGTTCCTGTATCTCTCTGTCACGTAAGTCAGGAGATCTCTTAGCTCATTTCTCTCCTCAGTAGCTGACTGCAGCTGTCTAATCAGTCTCTGCTCTTCTGTGTTCTCCGTGTTGGCGTCCTTGTTGATTACCACAGGGCCAGGGGATGATGTCAGTCTCCCATCGTCTGTAGGTAGAAGAACACAAGTGAACATTTTTGGGGAAACTGATGAGTGTGCATAGACCATGGCAAGCCCCAAACAGGAGGAGAGCATGTGTAGACCACAGTGTCACCACAAAGAGTTTGTTGTTGCCTAAGAGACCTCCTCAGTGGAAGTCAACTCTCCCAACCCTCTATAGAGACCAAGAGATGTCAGATGCCGGGTGTTCCCTATGCCTGCTGACCCATGCTCCATGTACCACAGAGATGGCTTCTACGGGATTGTTATCAACTTAACAGGGTACAACTTTCTTTCAGGACCCTCACCGCTGTACTTTCAGAAGTCAGATGATAAATTCAACCTCCAAAAGATTTGAGTGATTGGAGATACTCAGATGTCCTGCACTGATACTCTAGGCCACACCATTTGGAATTTAAAAGCATTGTGGGGGATGTCATGGTCAACGGACTTATCAATTCCCCTAACTGAAACACCAAATGCCACAGAAGTGCCAATTGGTTACAGGCTGAATCTTGGTCTACCTGCTACAAATAGTTTTAGTACTGTAAAAAAATGTTTGTAACACACAAATTCTAATTTATAATGCTAAGGATGTCCCATCTCTGCCAATTTGAAAAAGTCAGAGGAGTTCTAAGAACATAAGGCCAGAAGCATAATTCTCTCTCTGATACTGAAGACAGAGATCTACTTTATTTAAAGAAGCAATGAGAGTGAAGTAGATTGATGCCCTGTCTAAGTTCAATAAAGTTGGACACTCAGTGTCTCCTGATCGTGTTATTATATCAATGTAACGTATCATATGCACGTTAAAAGTGAAGGCCAGAAGTTCACAGAATAATGGCATTGGCCTTACCATATCCCCCATTTGGGGATGGGCAAACTAATGTTCTGAAATCCTTGACTTTTAGGAATTGTGATCTTCATGGAAATTCAATTCCTTTGCAGATACTCCAGTTGTTCTGGCCTATTGCTAGACAGGTCAGCCTAAGCCTATTCTCCCTCTGACAGAAAGCTCAGCATACAATTCACAGAACTTACTCAGCATTCCCCAGGCCAGCTTTCGTTGTCCATCATTTATTTTTGATGAAAGGCGAGATTCCCTCACTCCAGTCTGTCCAAAATCGGCGTTCACTCTCCCAAAATTCTTGCGAAGCCGGGAAAACATGTCTTCCTGTGTATGTGCCAGGCAGGGACTGAGAAAAAGTAGGGCACTGGTGGTTACTACAACGCTGGTGACATCACAGAGGATGCCAAGAACTCTCTAGGACACAATAGAATGTCCAAGAAGGGACCGCTGATGTCATGGTGAACAGACATTGCCTCCCTGCTAATAATCTCCCTGTACAGTGCATAAGCTGAGGTGCCCTTTCCTGGAGACCTTCCCAGGGCATAGCCACTGAGCAACTCCTGCTTGCAAGACCAAATTTTCGTCAAGGCTTGATTATAAAAACCTGAGTAATTCCTATGCATTTTAATGAATTTTTCCCTCTAAATCCTGCCCAAAAATATCTCATCTTAAGTCAAATTATCCTTACTCATCAACATCAGCCATTAAAAATTCCTGAGAAATAATACCAGTTTGAATAAGCAGTCAGAAGGTTCTCCTGTCTCCTTATGTACACGTGCTTGAAATCACATCAAGAAATAGCCTGTAGGTTAGGTTGCGACATGGGTGTGTGTTATGGGAACACTCATGAAGCCTTGTCGTTAGCTTAGCCTTCGACAGTTGCCACAAAATCCCTTAGGAGAAAGAGTTGAAATCATTATGTTGTTCGGAACAGTTTGGATTCCAATTGCCAAAGGAAAGTGAAATGTAGGAGCTAGCAATGTAGGCACCCTCATGCTGCTTGGGGGTTCTCCTCTTTTTACTAATGTCACCAAAGGAGCATTGCTCACAGGCCTCTGTAAGCTCTACCATAAGATTCTGACTGACAGTTTGTGTCTTAGGCCTTTCACAGGGCATGCACTATCTTCTCTAAATTTAACCCCATTCTTCTAGTTTTGAGACCCAACTGGTGATTATCTCTTAACCCCTATTCCCTGTTTTGGTCCATATCACTTCCCTACCATGTCTATTCTGAAGCTCCAGCTTCAGCTTTCCTCACCCTATGTTCCTCTGTAAGCCTGGAGTTCTGCCCACATACTTTCTGCAGCATATCTTGGCCTTCAGATCTTTATTCTGTGCAATCGGCAGTTAGACAACACCTAAGAGATCTCTCAACTTGTGTTGAGCTGGTGAGAAGGACCAACATCTACAAAATAGCAAACTTGATGATGGACCGTAGAAATGACAAGACAGTAATCCTGCCAGCACTTAGCTCTCTGCCAGTAAAGAACTAAAAATTGAAAGTTGACACACCTTAGTACAAAGGGAGCTCACCTCATCATTTCCCCTTTTACACCAAAAAAATAACTTTATCTTTAACACTGATCAGGTAGATAAAATTAGAAAATTTATAGGATACATCAGATAAGAATGACTGTCACAACATTTAGTTCATTTGTATTTGGCAAAATTGGAGAAGGTACTTCATGAACTAAATTATATTAGTGTAAAATTTTGTACCTGAATCATTTTCTCTCACTTTTTAAGCTTTTGTATTCTCTATTTATCATAGCTTGCACTTATTAGCCATAACAACTCTCCTGAAATGAAAAACAATTTTGTTAATTTTAAATAATTTAAGGGTTTATGTGCTTCATCTTTATAATTTTACACCTCTTTTGTGGACATAGTGCCATTTTTTTTCTTTTTTCAACTTCCACAAATAGATTATTTTTTCTCTGATATGGAGAAGGATGCAAGGGTGGACTTCAGATATGAGGTGATGGTGGATATCAACGGAGTTGGGCTGCATGATGCGAAATTCACAGAGAACAAAAAAGGAGTTTAAAAAAACTAAAATGAACACAGTGGGGATGAAGAAATGAATGCTTAGCATGGAGAGGTTTGGCAGTGGACTTGGGATTTGTGGGGTGGGCTGGGTTTGGGTGAGGTTCTGGAGTAGTCAGAATGTTGTCTGTTCTGGTCCTTCCAGGGAAACTCCTCCCTCTTCTCTCATCCCTCCTCTTCCTCCACCACCACCTCCAACTGCCATAACTGCCTCCTACTATAGCAGCAGCTTCTGGGCATCTGCCTTTCTGCTCAAGCAGAAGTGCTCGGGGGTGATACAAGCTTTGAAAAGTCCCGGGCTGCAGTCAGGCCATGCACACTCTGTTGTCAAACCTGTAGGGGCTCAGGATTTATGGTGCCAGAGCGGTTGTGGCGGGCATTTTGATGCTCCAGTGGGTTGTCTGTCGAGCCCCTCATTCTGGACCTCCCTTGTCCCCCCTGGTCCTGTCAGGTACCTAGTTGTCACACTCCTGTGTGATGGTGAACTCGTTTTCTCTTCTGAGTCTCATGACAAGAAAAGGTTAAGAGTAAACTATCTAATCATCTCCATCTGAGACCTGAGAAGGAGAAAGGTTGCCTGAGTAAACAGGAAATTCAGAGAAAATAGCTTCCAATTCTAAAGAAATGACAGAAATTGTTGGCTACCGTGACAGACAGTCAGCAAATATTCTTGTGTCATTGTGGCATCCAGTGTCAATTGAATGGGTCAGGGGCTCTGACAACACTACTGTGAAGTAGGTCATTTGAAGGACTATCCTCACTTTCTGTCCAAAGCCTGGGACAATAGACTTCCCCATGATCCTCTTCTCCACAGTCTGGACAGCTTTCTGGCAGCAGTGGAGGTAAGTGGGTAGTATTTCACCCCATGACCACTTTGCCACATTTGAAGGACACTCCAGTTAGGGTTCTTTAGTGCCCATCATTTTCTTCAGAATAGCATGAGGACACTGCCCGGACTTGAGGTCTCTCCCACTGTGGAAAGGCTTTGACTACTAGGACATCTGAAATGGCAGATTCTTCAGATCTCTAAAGAATTAGAGAACCATCTTTTTATGTAAAGTCTATCTCAGTGCACAAATGTGGAATTTTTTCAAAGGATTTACTGTTTAATTTGAATACATATACAAGAAGCTAAATAAAACTTATTTCTGTACCTAACTAAACAAGTACCTAACATCACTAGAACGCTGAGTATTTATAGTTGGATAGTGCTATTTGCATTCCTTAATTATCCATGGCAGTGTACAGTAGTAATTTTATACAATTAGAATTTTATACCGTATTGTGAATAAGATGCATATACTTATACCTTAAACAAGAGTTTAATCATTTATTCAAGTATAATATGAAATTCTATCATCATTCAAATTCCATGTCATCCTAAAGTATTTGGCACTTGGTGTTGCTTCAAAGATTGAATAATCTATGCTTTTTGTCATGTTAGCCCCTTTCTACTGCTTCCAAAACCATAGATAGCAGAGAAAAAGGTTTGAGGAGAGAAAGAGCAAGTAAGAAAGATATCCCTGATTCTAATCTCCTTTACTGTTTCCTCACTGACCATGACCAGTAAAAATTGCAACCAACCCCCTGAATGACAATGAACATCTATAACCCACTGCTGACAAATAAGCAGCCACCCATCCTTCCTTTGAGAGTTTGGGTGTCATGTTCATTAAAGTTGTATCCATATCTTTGTGGGGTGACAACAAGTTTGGGGACCTTACGATAATTGGGATATTTTCCAAATCCTGTGAGATCTTGCACTTTCAAATGCTTCCAGGTACTGAATGTGGAGGGATTAACTGAAGTCCTGGCTACATTAACAATTGAAAATATGAACACACATTCACACCTTTTGAGGAAGGTCACACATTATCTACCTTTGAATTTGCTCAAAACTATTGGTCTGTTACTTTTTTATTTAGATTCAGGTATCTTGTTAGTATACAGGCCGAAAGGATATAGATTATTTGCCAAAATATTGCTAATTGCCTCTAAGCCAGTCACCAATAGAATTCCTCCATCCTTTCAAGTCTCATCAGAGAGGCTCTATTTTGCACACTACTCACAATACTTATGTCACCCATGTGGCAAACTAATAGGGAGTGTTATGATCTGCTTAAATATTTCAAAATTCTCCCTATCCAAAGTCTTACACCGTCCACCAAAAAAAAAAAAAAGAGATTCCTCACAAAACAAGTCCACTAATGCTGTTACCAGTTTACATAGTTTACATATCAGTCACATTTCTGTTACTGCAAAAAAATACCATGACCAAAAGCATCTCAAGGAATACAGTTTTTCACCTTATGGTAACCAACCCCCAACTATAAAAATTATATCGTTGCTAAGTCATAAAGTTAGGTTACTACTCTTTTGAATGGTGATGTAAATATCCTGTATAAAGTATGTCTCTATGTGATTGCCCCAGGAAGTAGTTGGACCCAACGGGTTGAAAATTGCACTTTGTGTGTGGAGGAGGTGGTGGTGGTGGTGGGTTTTTTGTTTTGTTTTGTTTCTTAGTTTTGCCTCTTTTTCAAAACCCAGAGTCTGATAAGTACATACACCAATATCTGGGTATTTTATATAATTCCTATAGACTTTGTGTCTGTTCTCATGATATTAACAGGCTTGGTTCTTTTTACTATTCCCCAAAATGAACTTGAAATTATTAAAGGTGATGCGTTCTGCAGTGATGTACTGTATACTATGTAGTAGTATCTGACTGCCCTGCTCATTTGTGCTTTCATTGGTTGAGATCTTTATTTCATTCCCTGAAGCCCTACATCAGAATTAGGACGGGATTGATTTAAGCATGTAGATGATTCTGGTAGGATTTGATATAACAATATTAATCCTACTGATGCATGAAAATGAGAAGTGTTTTCATTTTCTGGTTTGTTTAGTTTTTTGTTATTTTTCTTAATGTTTTCATTGTAACATGTCTTCACTTTCTTAGATTTATTACAAGATTTTTAAGGCTATTCTGAATGTGTTTGTTTTCTTGGTATGTTTGTTGATATTTATTGTTGGTATACAGGAATTTTATTGATTTTAATGTGATTTCAGTGAGTGGGTCCATGAGCTGTAAGAATTTTCTAGTGTAACCGTAGTGTTCTTTACATATGTATCATATCACCTTCAAAGGATAATACTCTGACTGTTTTCCTTCATATGGACATGCCTTTACATATTTCTGTTTTCATATTGTTTGGAGAAGACTTCACATACTAGTTGGATTAGATGAAAAGATTGAACATCTGTGACATATTCCTTATTTTAGTGGAAATGCATTAAGATTTTCTCCAGTTAGGATGCTGTTGGCCGTGTATATTGTCTTTATAATGTTAAGGTATATCTTCTCCATATCCCAGATTCTCCAGGTCTATTTCATGTATCACTGTGAGAATTGGCCAAAGAAATTGTCTGCCTCTAGTGCAATGATCATGTGTTTCCTGTTCTTGATTTCATGTTGTGTATTGTTTATTCATTTGTATTTGTTGAAACATTCTTGCTCTCTGGAGGCAAGCCAACTTGATCATCCTACCTGATATGTCTGAATTTTATTTGCTAGGATTTTATTGAGAAATTTTTCACTTAAGTGTTCCTTCCAATCTTTGTTTTCTAGGCTTCGAAGAGACACCATTAGCAAGGGAACTTTTTGAAGAAAGAGTTTATTGGGGCTTACTGTTTCAAGGATCATGAGTCTGTGATCAGTATGTGGGGGTACATGGCAGCAGGTAGGCCACCATGTTTCTAGAGAACTAGCTGAGATCTTACATCTTATCTGCAAGTTGGACACAGAGAAAGTGGGAGTTAAGTATAAATGGTATGGAATTTGGGAACCTCAAAACCCAATCCCATAACAATCCTACAAAAAAAAATATCTTCTACTTCTTCCCCCACTTTTCCTCTAATCAGCAACAAACATTCATACATGTGAGTTTATGGGAGCCACTATCATTCAAAAGACCACATTCTACTCCCAATTGTCCATAGGATCTTAAACATATCGTAATGAAAAATGCACTTAGCTCGCTTTCCAAAAGCCCTATAGTCTTTCACAGTCTACACAGTTTGTCCAAAGAGCTTCAGAAAACTGCAGGCAGTCCCTTAATTATTCCCTCTATGAAATCAAATGGCCAATTACACACATCCAATGTGTAATGCCAAATCACATATGTTATCATTGCAAAGGGAAATTGGGAAGGTGGCAAGCCCATTCAAGGCATAATCCCAATAGCACACACTCCACATTCTCTACCTCTGACAGAAGACGAAGAGATTATATGGGTTCACTCCTTTGACTTTGGTGATTGTAACATAATTCATAAACTTTTATTGTATCATATAGATCTGTGGATGGTGGTTGTGTTTTCAATGTCACTCATTTCTAGGAATCTTAATATTTCCTTATTTTTTTCTCACCTGATCCTTCAGTAGTGTATTGTATATGTTACTTACTTTCCATGAGTGTGTGTATTTTCTGTACTTTTAATTGTGTGATACCAGTTTGATTCCTTTGGGCTCAGATAGAATGCACAACATTCCTTCAACTTTCTTATATTTTCTGAGGCTTCTTTTTTTCCTAATCTGTGGTCAATTTTGGAGTAATGTCCACAGGCTGATAGAAAATATATGTATAGTTCACTGTAGTTTTTTAGTTCCATTTGCCTGATCATGTCACTTAATTCTGCTTCTCCTATTTTGTTTATTTGCATATGATCTCTTAAGTTGTCAGAATGGAGAAGTAATAAACAAATCACAACCACTATTATAACTAATCTGTAGTTTCACTATTATAACTATCTGTAGCTATCTGATAACATACATTTTTAAATTTGGGTAGCCTTTGTTAATATGTATATATTTAGAATTGTAGTATGTTTTAGTAATTGCAAAGTATGAAGTGAATATCCTTATGTCTTCTGGACAGGATGAGTTTGAAATCTATTCTGTCAACTAGATAGAGAAACTGCATAGGATTGCTAAAGGGACATGGTTCTTTGTTCTGTTTCCCTAGTATACCCTCTATATCTCTCATGATGGCAGTCCTGTTTCAGGCGAAATATATGATTGTTTACTAGGGAATTGAGGTTATTGATATGTAAATATTATTTAAACTTCTGTGTTAACTATTGTCAGTTTGTTAATTTTTAAGACTTTTGTAGGCTACTTTTGATTGACTGTCCTAGTGGTGTAAACTTTTTTCCTGTGTCCTCTGGTATTTTATCCTTCCCTGCAAATAAAGTATTCCTATTAGGATCCTCTACAGAGCTGGCTTACTGGTTATACATAGTTTTTAATTTATTTATAATATCCCTTAATCTGCACAGTAGCTGGGCAGCTGCCTGTCCTGCATGGAATTAGGTCTAATTTCCAAACAATGTCTCTGAACTCCTACTTACTATGCAGCATCTGGGCTGCTCTTTGTTCCACTTGGACAGTTCTCAGGACCAGGCTTTCCTCTGTCTTAACTAATGGCTGCTGTCCTGCTTCCTCCCTCCTCTCCATCACATCCATTCTTCCTTTCTTCTTTGGCAGCTTCTTCTTCCTTCTTCCCTCCTAGTGATCCTCTCTAGCAAAGCCCTCAAAAACTCACCTCCACCATCTCTCTGCTGTGCTTCTTTATAATCACAATTAACTGGGAGCAGAGTCACTTTTTTGGGAGTTTTAACCAGTCATACATTCTACCAATTAGCTTTAAAATACAAGCAGAATTAGGTCAGTCCCCCACAGTGTTTTCTTTTCTTTTTTTTTTTTTTTTTTTTTTTTGGTTGGTTTAATTTTACCTTTACCTCTTTACTTTTTATTTGATTTTTGGCTATCTCTTATTAATTGTTTATTTTATTTATTTACATTTCCAATGTTGTTCCTCTCTCCAAAATCCCCTAATGAAGCCTATCATCACATTTCTGCTCAGCTTTCCCTATATAACAGTGCTCCCCAACTCACACATATTCATTCCCGCCTCACACCTCTAGGATCTCCATTTGGTGGGGCAACAGGCCTAGCAGAGTAAGGTCCTACAACCACATTGATACAAAGTAAATCAATCCTCTCATACACAGTACCTAGGACCATAGACCCATACTTGTATACAAGTTGGCTGGCAGTTAAATCCCTAGGAGCTGTGGGTTTGGTCACAGAGGGTCTGGTTAGATATTAAAGACCAATGATTGCTGCTTTCTCTTCTTTTTCTGGTTATAGAGGAAATTATGTTTGTGTGCTTCTCTTTCTTGAAATTATTGTGAGATGATTAATTTCTTGGATTTTCTTGGGTAAAATTTAGTTCGTTGTCTTGTAGTTTACCTCCTATTATCCTATGTTGTGCTTTCTTAGAGAAAAATATTGTTTAAATTTGGTTTTGTCATGTAATATCTTGGTTTCTTCATTTATGGTGATTGTGAATTACACAGTGTATAGGAGCTTGGGTCTGCATTACATCTGCCCAAGATTTTCTGGCTCTATTGAGAACTCTGGTGTAATTCAAATAGGTCTGAATTCATTTGGTAATGGATATTTGTACTACTCCCTTTAATGTTCTTTCTTGGATCTGTGAATTTAGTGTTTTAATTTTTATGTGAAGGGAGGAATTTTTCTGGTAAAATTAATTTGGCGTTCTGTAGGCTTTTTGTATTTTTTTGGCCATTGCAATTCGCTTCTATATCTATTGTCCTTAGGTTTGGCCTTAAATTGTGTCCTGAAATTCATGGATATTTTGGATTCAATACACCATACATTTTCATCTGAGATGGATTCTTTTGCTTTGTGTGGTGACCTCCTTGATCCCTATTCTTCCATTTATTATCCCGCTGGATAATGAGACTTAATCAGGAATGATGACCTCTTACCATAAACTATATGAAAATAGGGAGGTGAATTTATGTGTCAAGTATCAGTAGTCTCCTGGATAGGTTTCCTTCCTGGTTGGCCATATACAACAGTTTCAAAAGCCCATGATTTGTGTTCCCTGGGATTCCTACGATGATGCAATCAGACATAACAGAGAAAGACCGGAATACACATGAGGGAACTTGATTTATATAATTGAGAGAACATTTGAAAGTTAGGTTACAAAATATCTGATCACACTGTGATCACCAAGAATGTATTATTTAATGAAAAACTATTTTGTGTTATGGCATCGCCAGGGCACAGACATTTATGCAAGAGCCATTAGTTTCCTGTAAACATGGACTTTATTACTGTATGGCTCACCTACCACACACCTTTCTTGCAAAGGTAAAAAGTGCACTTAGGTCCAGAGCAGATCAAGGCAGGACTTGAAAGCAAATGAAGGGAGCTAAGGCAATTGAAAGTCTTTGAGTTGAAGGATATTTAGGAAAGTGTTCAGAGGGACCAAGAATGCCCTTCTTCTTGTACGTCAGTGAATTAGGAAGGACACTTGGGAGCTTTACTTGACACCAGCATCTGAGTCCGGGAACTTCATTGGTAAAATTAATGTCTGGATTTTGTGTTGTGAAACAGCACATTGGCTCTGCAGCGTTTGGCAAGGTCCATGGACAGAGAGATCACACCAGCTGGGAACAATCTGACAAGAAATCAGGTTTCCTTTAGTCACCTGAGAGGTCCTCAAGGAGAGAGGAATGGATGGGTAGCACTTTAATAGAAGGCTTTATGATCTCAATAGTGCTACTCTAGATGTCTTCAGTATAGATGCAGAAAAAGAAAAACTAAATGACTTCAAAGGAATTAGCTCAATTCTGGTCATGATTATTTCACATTGGCAGTTTATACTTGATTCGTCTTTTTAAATTTAAACAAGAGCATAGGGTGTAAATTCGAGGTAGCATTACAGTCACAGTACGTTTATACCATCTTTAAGATTCCCAGCATCTAACCCCACGTGGCTGGAGATTCTACTTTTAAATGCATCACCAGAGAAAATTTCCAATTAACCATGCCAGGGAAGCCCTGATCAGTGTGTATGCTCTGTCCATCTCCACAACAACCCAATTCAGCAGAAACGCCTCCTTTTTACAGGTGAAGAAATCACAGTTCAGAGCAAATGATCATCAGGTCCCTCAGTCTCACTGGCTGTCACTTACACCCACATCCTTCTCTGTGAAGGGAAGCATTGGGCCTGATGTGGGCTGTGCAAGCTGACTCTCCTGAGATGATCAATGCTCTTCTTGAACCTGGGAGAACTGAAGACAAGATGAGCACACAGACTCCTGGGATAGATTGTGCCTCTGGGTGCTAGGGTGGGACACAGTATCCCTTGCCATGTGCCTCTCCTCATCTGAGGAGTCTGCTCCCATGTGTCAGCTTCTATGGCAGTGGGTCTCAACACTCCTAGTGCTGCAACTCTTTAATACAGCTCTTCATGCTGTGGTGACCCCAACCATAAAATTGTTTCATTGCTACTTCATAATAAATATTGCTGTTCTTATAAGTCATAATATGCAAGGTATCTGTTATCAAGGTATCTGATATGCAATCTGTGTGAGAGGTTGTGCCTCACAGGTTGATAAACATTGCTTTATACAATTTATTTTTAAAAGAGAGGCCTTCATATAAGGAGGACCTGAGGCAGTCCTAAGTGCAGAGACACCGTGAAATAGTGACAAGTTTTAGCAGGCTCAAGGCTGCTTGCATTATCGACATCAGAGATTTCTGGCTAAAGGCACAATATGAAATCACGGTCCCCATTACTTTTCTTACCTAAATTTCCTCCGTTACGTCTGTCTGCTTGGACATGTTTTCCAGGAACCTAGTCTCTGTAGTCTCCGATAAAGGCAGAATGCTAAAGGCAGGAATGGTTTCCCTCTTTCAGCCCACAGTCACTTTTATAGAAGTAAGTTCAAATCCCCCGTGGGTAACTCTGTGTCTCTCACATAGTGGATGAGAATTGAAATATCACCTGTTTGAGTTGAGAAAAACCAACTCCCACTTCAGATTTAGAGCTGACCAACAATTACTTCCAGGAGAATGAAGAAGCTGGCCAGTCCTGGATACTCAGATCCCCTCCCTGCCGGGATAATCCCACCCACAGTAGACTTCAGCTTCACCTAGCAGGTGTTACAGAAAAGTCTGTCCTTAAGATTCCGAAATCCACAATATGCACAAACCCTATAGTTGTTAGGTGGCCGATTTGGGGGATTTCTCCAGGTTTTAATAATTATGCCCTCTTCTCTCCCCTTGGATGCACTCTGTTCTCTCTTGTCTGTTGGTCCTAGAAGGACCTGGGTCAACTCATGGGCTTCTAGGGGAGGAACTTTTGTTGTAGGAGTGAACATGGATCAAGAATGCAACCCCATTCTGACTGGGCAACTAAGCTCCAGAAAATTTCCCCAGGCAAAGACTTGGGTCATGTGGGAGCCTACACTGTTTAACAATGAGATCTGGTTGCTTTCTCCAGGAAGAAGCACTTGGGGGGTTGAGTATCACTTCTCAACCTTCTGTTTTAAGTCACTTCTCAGAAGAGACACTTTGTTCTACTCCTCCATGGGAACTACCCTTCAGTGTGGCTGGAGGATCCTATGGTGTTACAGCTCTGAGCTGGGAGTAGGAGCACTCAGACTGACTTGGAGAAGCCTATTTTCAAGTTTATCTAGAGGTGAGGAACAGGTGCTTTTAAAGAAGCATGTGAAAGTTTTTCCTGCAGGAATGCCCACTCTGCTGACAAAGTCAGGCAGGACAGGGAAAAGCGAGTTCATTTGCTGCCATCACAACCTACCAGACTCTCTGTGGGGTGAAGTATTCCCTCACCTTGGTAACAAGAGCATGTAATAAATGAAGTTTTGTCGCTCTCTGTAGTGGAGCCGATGTCCAAATCTCACTGAGAATCATGCATAGCCTGGATTTAGGCTGTATTAATGTAGGCAAACAATTTCAGTGTTATCTGCAAGGTACCATGGGAGAGTAGTAACCCAAGTCTGCATGCACCTCGACAGTTTTCACTGTAGACTTCTAATTCATTTTACAAAATTTTATAGTGAGTTCATGGAAGAACAGGCTCAAACATAGACATGAACAATCACAGACACCCACATACACACACACACACACACACACAGACACACACACACACACGCGCGCCCATACTTTACTGACATGGTGCATATTTTTTGCACACCACAAATATGGTGAGCATTAATGAAAATACACTAATTATTAAATCAATGGAGGAAGCTGTGGTGAAGCTGGGGCTTAGAGTTACTTAAAAGTTCCTATGAAGGCTCTTCTTTTGCTGGAGGCTAAACTTCAAATGCAATTGGGGATCCCTATTTTCTTTTTGCATAGCACATAGGACTAGGGTGGAAACCAGGGTTTTCAGCATGTTTGGCAAGTACTGTAACATTGAATTAACTCCTTAGGCTGGAACACAACTAATGTTACACAAAATTACAGGGCAAGCTGGATGAAGACACCTAGCTGACAGTGTGGACATCTTAAGATTTGTACTGGACAGTGACAGACTTTTCTGAAGACTGGAAATGTTTACAATGTCAGAGAGAATGGAAGGCCACTTAGACTACAATTTACTCTAAGAACAGTTTATTCAAGTAAGGGATAACTTGAACTATTGTCTCCTGTCACAGATGTCAGTAGAAATTATGCAAGGTATTGTATGCCAGTGGTAGCATTAGCAAGACAAAGCACACCTTGTCTTGAAGGCTAATAAATTAGGAATATGTATAGCAAGACACAAGCTCTTCCAGGTCCTTTTATATTAACTGAGAACCTCAAATACAGTGGCAATGTGAAAGTGTGGTGGATATCTAGGTACCACTAGCTTCTGTTTTGATACAGACGACCCTTTGTGTGGCATGGTCAGCTTCTAATGAATGACTAGAGGACCTATGCTTGAGAATAAACAAACAATACATTGCTTCTCTAGATGCTGAGCTCTTAAAAGCCTTGGTGTCACAGCAACTGTTTTGTGGACATTCTGGATCATTCCTTCTGAATTTTAACTTTCTGAGTAACTCAGACTCTGAGTAAGTCAGTTCAATTCCATAAATTGGAAATCAGTCACCTGGAAAAAAATACATTTACAACAGGAACCCAGATTTGCCACGGAAAAAGGGCAGCTTGAACTGGCCCACCTAGGTTCTGGGTTTGCACAGGCTTGCTATCCAAAAGAAACATGTGCTCACAGTTGTAGGCTGCATTCACTATGGTTGCTCTTGAGGTTCCTCCCTAAACTGCTTAGATTAAGATAAATTTCTTAATATCTATCAAAAGAATTCATTATGTGCAGCAGGCCTACAGGAAGATAGTTTCCATTCTGTATTTTATAAATGTGCATAGTAGATATGGTCATCATTGATACTAGGTGAAGGATCTGCTCTAATATGGAAACTAAGTGATGCTGTAGGAACATCCTGAATCCTCAATGAGCAGTGGGGCCACCTGAGCCCTCTATGGATGCCTGGGTGCCTAACACATTGAGCCTGCACAGCTCAGTAAGAATACACATTTCCTGAGATCTCTCTGTTTAATTTGAGGTACCATGTCCACCTAAGGGAGCACATGCCCTGGAAAGACAAAAGCCACCTGCAGGTTCTTGGTGATGCCTCACAGGTTAGAACCTGCAGGATCTGTGGTGATGACTCACAGGTTAGAACCTCTGCTGCTCTCTCAGAAGAAGCACATGGTTCCCAACAATGATCTACAACAGGGAATGTGATTCCTTTTTTTGGACTATGAGGGAAATTCACCCAGGACAGGCCACAGACATACAGTAGAGAAAAAGACCCACTGACATACATGATCATTCTACACCTAATCCACAACAATAAAAACACAGCATATGTATGGTCTAGGACAACAGCATTTATCAAAACCTTTTTCCCAACATGACTTTGGAGGTCATTATCTGTGGGGGCATATTGACAGTGTATTGCAAGAAAGACTGAAGCATATGGTTCTCCATTAGGATTACTTCCATATACCTTTGGAAATGTCAATTTTTCTACAGCTCTACAAATATGAATGTATATTAGTCAAAATGTGCTACACAGGATCAATAATGAACGTGTGTTGTAGACTGTTTTATTAAGATTAGCAGAAAACGCCCGGCCCGCAGCAGCTCTCTGCTCCCAAACCCAGTGGGAGAGAGACCTCACCGCCTGGTCAGGTGGGCACTCCTGAGGCTGCAGAGCGGAGGAGACCACCAACACTGCCCACCCCTGCCCACATCCCTGGCCAAGGAGGAAACTGTATAAGGCCTCTGAGTTCCCGTAGGGGAGGGCCCAGGAGCTGCAGGACCTCTGCGCCTGAGACACCGCCGGAACCTGAAGGAAACAGACCGAATAAACAGTTCTCTGCACCCAAATCCCGTGGGAGGGAGAGCTAAACCTACAGAGAGGCAGACATGCCGGGGAAACCAGAAGAGACTGCACTCTGCGCACATCCAGACGCCAGAGGAAAACACCAAACGCCATCTGGAACCCTGGTGCACGGAGGATCCCGGAAAGAGCGGCCCAGATCTTCTCTGTTGCTGCCGCCGCGGAGAGGACTTAGGCAGTACCCCACGAGCACACTTGAGCCTCGGAACCTCAGGTAGGACCAACATTTCCCCTGCAAGAAACCTGCCTGGTGAACTCAAGACACAGGCCCACAGGAACAGCTGAAGACCTGTAGAGAGGAAAAACTACACGCCCGAAAGCAGAACACTCTGTCCCCATAACTGGCTGAAAGAAAACAGGAAAACTGGTCTACAGCACTCCTGACGCACAGGCTTATAGGACAGTCTAGCCACTGTCAGAAATAGCAGAACAAAGCAACACTAGAGATAATCTGATGGCGAGAGGCAAGCGCAGGAACCCAAGCAACAGAAACCAAGACTACATGGCATCATCGGAGCCCAATTCTCCCCCCAAAAAAATCATGGAATATCCAAACACACCAGAAAAGCAAGATCTAGTTTCAAAATCATATTTGATCATGATTCTGGAGGACTTCAAGAAAGACGTGAAGAACTCCCTTAGAGAACAAGTAGAAGCCTACAGAGAGGAATCGCGAAAATGCCTGAAAGAATTCCAGGAAAACATAAATAAACAAGTAGAAACCCATAGAGAGGAGACACAAAAATCCCTGAAAGAATTCCAGGAAAACACAATCAAACAGTTGAAGGAATTAAAAATGGAAATAGAAGCAATCAAGAAAGAACACATGGAAACAACCCTGGATATAGAAAATCAAAAGAAGAGACAAGGAGCTGTAGATAGAAGCTTCACCAACAGAATACAAGAGATGGAAGAGAGAATCTCGGGAGCAGAAGATTCCCTAGAAATCATTGACTCAACTGTCAAAGATAATGTAAAGCAGAAAAAGCTACTGGTCCAAAACATACAGGAAATCCAGGACTCAATGAGAAGATCAAACCTAAGGATAATAGGTATAGAAGAGAGTGAAGACTCCCAGCTCAAAGGACCAGTAAATATCTTCAACAAAATCATAGAAGAAAACGTCCCTAACCTAAAAAAAGAGATACCCATAGGCATACAAGAAGCCTACAGAACTCCAAATAGATTGGACCAGAAAAGAAACACCTCCCGTCACATAATAGTCAAAACACCAAACGCACAAAATAAAGAAAGAATATTAAAAGCAGTAAGGGAAAAAGGTCAAGTAACATATAATGGCAGACCTATCAGAATCACACCAGACTTTTTGCCAGAAACTATGAAGGCAGAAGATACTGGACAGATGTCATACAGACACTAAGATAACAAAAGTGCCAGCCCAGGTTACTGTATCCTGCAAAACTCTCAATTAACATAGATGGAGAAACCAAGATATTCCATGACAAAACCAAATTTACACAATATCTTTCTACAAATCCAGCACTACAAAGGATAATAAAGGGTAGAGCCCAACATAATGAGGCAAGCTATACCCTAGAAGAAGCAAGAAACTAATCGTCTTGGCAACAAAACAAAGAGAAGAAAAGCACACAAACGTAACCTCACATCCAAATATGAATATAACAGGAAGCAATAATCACTATTTCTTGATATCTCTCAACACCAATGGCCTCAACTCCCCAATAAAAAGACATAGATTAACAAACTGGATACGCAACGAGGACCCTGCATTCTGCTGCCTATAGGAAACACACCTCAGAGACAAAGACAGACACTACCTCAGAGTGAAAGGCTGGAAAACAACTTTCCAAGCAAATGGTCAGAAGAAGCAAGCTGGAGTAGCCATTCTAATACACGTGCTCCACTATGTTCATAGCAGCCTTATTTATAATAGCCAGAAGCTGGAAAGAACCCAGATACCCTTCAACAGAGGAATGGATACAGAAAATGTGGTACATCTACACAATGGGATATTACTCAGCTATCAAAAACAACGGCTTTATGAAATTCGTAGGCAAATGTTTGGAACTGGAAAATATCATCCTGAGTGATCTAACCCAATCACAGAAAGACATATATGGTATGCACTCACTGATAAGTGGCTTTTAGCCCAAATGCTTGAATTACCCTAGATGCCTAGAACAAATGAAACTCAAGATGGATGATCAAAATGTGAATGCTTCACTCCTTCTCTAAAAGGGGAACAAGAATACCCTTGGCAGGGAAGAGAGAGGCAAAGATTAAAACAGAGACTGAAGGAACACCCATTCAGAGCCTGCCCCACATGTGGCCCATACATATACAGCCACCCAATTAGACAAGATGGATGAAGCAAAGAAGTGCAGACCGACAGGAGCCAGAAGTAGATCGCTCCTGAGAGACACAGCCAGAATGGGGCAAATACAGAGGCGAATGCCAGCAGCAAACCACTGAACTGAGAATAGGACCCCCATTGAAGGAACCAGAGAAAGAACTGGAAGAGCTCGAAGGGGCTCGAGACCCCATATATACAACAATGCCAAGCAACCAGAGCTTCCAGGGACTAAGCCACTACCTAAAGACTATACATGGACTGACCCTGGACTCTGACCTCATAGGTAGCAATGAATATCCTAGTAAGAGCACCAGTGGAAGGGGAAGCCCTGGGTCCTGCTAAGAGTGAACCCCCAGTGAACTAGATTGTTGGGGGGAGGACGGCAATGGGGGAAGGGTTGGGAGGGTAACACCCATAAGGAAGGGGAGGGGGGAGGGGGATGTTTGCCCGGAAACCAAAGAATTATTATTAATTATTAAATAAATTAAAAAAAATTTTCAAAAAAAAAGATTAGCAGAAAACATGACCGCATGGATAAAGTATGGCAGTGATCACATCATAAAATGTGCATCCAAGAAAAGAACACATTATCCACACAAAACACACTATCACTCTAGGTAAGCATTGGTGGCTTTGAATTTACTATTTAGCCCAGGAACTCTCGACCATGCAGAATCCACCATTAGCTGTCAGTTCTAAGAGCACAAGAGGGAGCAGAACACTTGAATAAGCAAGATGGTCTAAAGAGTCAAGTGTTACAAATCAAGTTTTATTCATAAGGAATACAATTTAAAACAAAAATGATTAAAATGAATATTAATATAAATATATAAAAGTATTTTCAGATGTGAAAAATATTAACAAGAACATATAACTATGAAATAACAAAACAAAAACTTCATTTAAGATCATAACAAAAATATTTCTAAACAGCATATTCTTAGTGAACATTTAGAAGCACAGTTATATTGCTGTTTCTCCTCTAGCAGGCAAAATGGCAATGCAGTTCCCAAGTGGTCTCTCAAGTGGTGTTATCCTAAACAGAAAGAGAATAAGATATCAATCAGTCAGACTGGCTTAGTGAAAGATAAATTTAGTGTTTCTTAGCAAAAAATAAATTAAACTATGAGGGAGAGTATTCATCCAAAAAAATGTTGGTATTATTCAGGATGGCGGTCCGCAGGGGAATCCTGAGAAAGCAACCTATTCTTCAGGAGGCTCTCTTCCTGCTGTGTGTCCCATTCTAGCTCTTTTGCAATTCCTGAAACCAGGGAGAGGAAGGCAGTTATTCAGAAACTGATGTGTTGGGGACTTGCATGCTAGCTATCAGCTTGCTGCCTTCTACCCACTCAGCTCTATTTTAGGTCACCATTGATGTGTTAACTGATAACATTGCTGGTGTGTCTGTGGGCAGGGCAAAGTCTACAACAACCCTGACAGTAATGTGGGCTGCCCATCTGGGCCTCAGACTTTAACCAGTGCAAACCAAGAACAGGGCAATGGGAAGAGACCTCATTGGGTTGCAGGATGAAAGGAGAAGTCAACCTGTCACCAAGATGAAAGCCAATGACAAAGAATAATTTGCCATATGCACTCGGTTCTTATCCCTGAAAGGTGCTTCCCAACTTGGAGGTCACATGACCACAGAATATCATTTATCACAGGAACAAAACTTGTTCAAAGCGCTACATAGCATCCATTCTATCACAGGGACATGCAGTAATATGATAGGTTATTCATCTGTCACCATTTCCAGACTGCAGCTTCAAAAAGAGCACCAAAGCATAGTTGTTAATAAGTCAGTTCCTGAAAAGTGGTTGTCTTCCCAGAATACTCGTGCACAGACAGAGGAATGAACATTCCATAGCATGAGGTGGTTGTATTGTTGGAGTGTACATTATTAAGGTGGTAGGGAAAGCAAACATGTATCAAATTGGCAAATGGAATCAGATAATTTTAGGCTGACACAGCTGCTTGTCCCTACCAGATGTTGCTTGGTCTGGAGGTTGCTGGTTTTCTCCTGTTCGTCTTTATCTTTCTTGTTCAAATCAAACAAAAATTTCTGTAGCAGCGGTGCAGAATCAAGCTGTTCTGCTTTGCTCTCCTTTCTGAATGGGAACAACTTCTTCTGCATACATATCTTGTCCATATGGATCCGGCTGGGCAGGTTCCTGGAAACACACACTGCATAGTTAGATCCTGCACCCTCTTCCTCCCATTCCTACTCGCAAGTCTCACAAACACGCTCTGGACCCAGATACAAGTGAAAACTTCATAGAATACATCTTGATACACACAAGGCTGCTGCACAAACATCAAACAGCCAATTCAGGGAAGACTAAATTGTTTCTGTGACCCAAGTACCAAAAAGCGTTCATTTCTCTCCACAACAACAGGGGATATACATCTATCCATGGAAGCAAAAGGCATGGGGGCAACATTAATAAATAGTGGGCAAATACCCTCAAAGGAGGTCAGTAGAATTAAGGGAAGGTCATGTTATCCATGTGGTCCACACACTGAGTTTTGTTAAACCTGGTGTGACCGCAGAGGCCCAGTTCAGCCTATTAGCCATTTGGTGAGCTGAATAAGTACTGGTCTACCTAGAGCCTTCTGAAGATGCCTAGACACTCTGGGTATGAGTAACAGTCTCCTGTGGACCTAAAAACTGAGTCCAAAAGGCCCAAGACACAGTGATGTTTAAAGAGCACAAGACATGGAGCGAGAGCTGCTAGACCTCCAGTCAGAACAAAGGATGGCACCTGTGGGCAAAGCAGAGTTAATGGCCTCTCTGACCAGTGCTCACCGATAGAAGTTAATTTCCTTCTGGAGCTCCTGAAATTTCTCACAATGCTCGATGTTCCTCATCTCTAAGTTGTGCAGTAATGACATGACCTCCCTCTCCTTTATCTTCAATTTTTCATAAAATGGATTTGACCTGATGTAGCGGCTGGCCCTAGGAGAGTAAAACCCAATGATCATCTGCGTTTAGGAATATATGAACTCAGGCTGGGTCTTCTAGTACCCCAGCCCTGGGAGGACAATTTCTGAGTTCTACATATTGGAAGCTTCTTCAGCTTCAGAAACTTGTTATTCTGGGCCCAGGATCCCATAAGCTCGGCATCGAGATAAAGGGTTCCCAGGTTCCCTTTCTTCACTCAGAAGGGCTGGATCTGCAGTCAAGCTAGTTATGCTAACAAGGGCCTAGGCCACAGCTCTCCCACATCCAAGACCTAGAAAACTGTGATTTCATTTTTCCTGTTTTGACAACAGGAATTCTACATCCTGAATAATTAATATGGTAGAGACACACAATTCACACAATTATGGAGTTGAGAACATAAATCGCCACAAAAGTATAATCTGCCCAAATGGCACAAATATACAGACAAATGTGACCACATTGCTAAAGAAGTGTGCAGTTGAAGAGGGGCTCCCAAAACAAAGCACTCACATCACCATGAAATTGTTATACATGAATATACTCAGGAAAAAACATAGACCCCTAGATTCCAAGTGTGGGGGGAAATATAAACATATAAAAATTGTGCATATGCATGTAGGTGTGTACACACAGAGACACAGAAACTGGGACACACACACAGGAAAAGAAAAGTAAACAGTAAGAGAATGAAAAAGGGAGCGAAATATGCAAACGGAGAACACAATCAGAATCAGAAAAAATGCATGCCACATTATTGGCTCAGAGGTAAACAAAAAAGAAGGAAAAGCCCTGTGTCTCTGGCCATCTAGTCAAACATTGAGATGAACAATTTGGGATCTGTCACCTCAGGCTACTGCAACAAGAGTCCAGCACTAAGTCACCTTCCTAGCACACACCCAAACTCACAGCACCTAGAACCTTGCAAAGCTACCACCTGTCAAGGGCTTTCCAAATGCACACTGGGAACTCATGCTCCAGTAACGTTATCCCTGAATCCTCACTAAGGCCACAAGTTCAGATTTTCAGCTGGAGGCAGCAGATGAGACCATTTCCCACCTCACTCCTGACCAAGGGTCAGGTTCTGAATCTCCTCTATATCAGAAATGAGGTTTAGGACGAGTATTTTGGGAGGCACAGCTTTCTAGACCCCAACACCTTAATAGAATAAGATGTAGGTGACATTGCAGGTCCATGAGTGACACAAGGCAGTTTGGAGCAATGCATACCTGTTGTTCCTGTATCTCTCTGTCACGTAAGTCAGGAGATCTCTTAGCTCATTTCTCTCCTCAGTAGCTGACTGCAGCTGTCTAATCAGTCTCTGCTCTTCTGTGTTCTCCGTGTTGGCCTCCTTGTTGATTACCACAGGGCCAGGGGATGATGTCAGTCTCCCATCCTCTGTAGGTAGAAGAACACAAGTGAACATTTTTGGGGAAACTGATGAGTGTGCATAGACCATGGCAAGCCCCAAACAGGAGGAGAACATGTGTAGAACACAGTGTCACCACAAAGAGTTTGTTGTTGCCTAAGAGACCTCCTCAGTGGATGTCAACTCTCCCAGCACTCTATAGAGACCAAGAGATGTCAGATGCCGGGTGTTCCCTATGCCTGCTGACCCATGCTCCATGTACCACAGAGATGGCTTCTACGGGATTGTTATCAAGTTAACACGGTACAACTTTCTTTCAGGACCCTCACCGCTGTACTTTCAGAAGTCAGGTGATAAATTCAACCTCCAAAAGATTTGAGTGATTGGAGATACTCAGATGTCCTGCACTGATACTCTAGTCCACACCATTTGGAATTTAAAAGCATTGCGGGGGATGTCATGGTCAACGGACTTATCAATTCCCCTAACTGAAACACCAAATGCCACAGAAGTGCCAATTGGTTACAGGCTGAATCTTGGTCTACCTGCTACAAATAGTTTTAGTACTGTAAAAAAATGTTTGTAACACACAAACTCTAATTTATAATGCTAAGGATGTCCCATCTCTGCCAATTAGAAAAAGGCAAAGGAGTTCTAAGAACATAAGGCCAGAAGCATAATTCTCTCCCTGATACTAAAGACAGAGATCTACTTTATTTAAAGAAGCAATGAGAGTGAAGTAGATTGATGCCCTGTCTAAGTTCAATAAAGTTGGACACTCAGTGTCTCCTGATCGTGTTATTATATCAATGTAACGTATCATATGCACGTTAAAAGTGAAGGCCAGAAGTTCACAGAATAATAGCATTGGCCTTACCATATCCTCCCTTTGGGGATGGGCAAACTAATGTTCTGAAATCCTTGACTTTTAGGAATTGTGATCTTCATGGAAATTCAAGTCCTTTGCAGATACTCCAGTTGTTCTGGCCTATTGCTAGACAGGTCAGCCTAAGCCTATTCTCCCTCTGACAGAAAGCTCAGCATACAATTCACAGAACTTACTCAGCATTCCCCAGGCCAGCTTTCGTTGTCCATCATTTATTTTTGATGAAAGGCGAGATTCCCTCACTCCAGTCTGTCCAAAATCGGCGTTCACTCTCCCAAAATTCTTGCGAAGCCGGGAAAACATGTCTTCCTGTGTATCTGCCAGGCAGGGACAGAGAAAAAGTAGGGCACTGGTGGTTACTACAACGCTGGTGACATCACAGAGGATGCCAAGAACTCTCTAGGACACAATAGAATGTCCAAGAAGGGACCGCTGATGTCATGGTGAACAGACATTGCCTCCCTGCTAATAATCTCCCTGTACAGTGCATAAGCTGAGGTGCCCTTTCCTAGAGACCTTCCCAGGGCATAGCCACTGAGCAACTCCTGCTTGCAAGACCAAATTTTCGTCAAGGCTTGATTATAAAAACCTGAGTAATTCCTATGCATTTTAATGAATTTTTCCCTCTAAATCCTGCCCAAAAATATCTCATCTTAAGTCAAATTATCCTTACTCATCAACATCAGCCATTAAAAATTCCTGAGAAATAATACCAGTTTGAATAAGCAGTCAGAAGGTTCTCCTGTCTCCTTATGTACACGTGCTTGAAATCACATCAAGAAATAGCCTGTAGGTTAGGTTGCGACATGGGTGTGTGTTCTGGGAACACTCATGAAGCCTTGTCGTTAGCTTAGCCTTCTACAGTTGCCACAAAATCCCTTAGGAGAAAGAGTTGAAATCATTATGTTTTTCGGAACAGTTTGGATTCCAATTGCCAAAGGAAAGTGAAATGTAGGAGCTAGCAATGGAGGCACCCTCATGCTGCTTGGGGGTTCTCCTCTTTTTACTAATGTCACCAAAGGAGCATTGCTCACAGGCCTCTGTAAGCTCTACCATAAGATTCTGACTGACAGTTTGTGTCTTAGGCCTTTCACAGGGCATGCACTATCTTCTCTAAATTTAACCCCATTCTTCTAGTTTTGAGACCCAACTGGTGATTATCTCTTAACCCCTATGCCCTGTTTTGGTCCATATCACTTCCCTACCATGTCTATTCTGAAGCTCCAGCTTCAGCTTTCCTCACCCTATGTTCCTCTGTAAGCCTGGAGTTCTGCCCACATACTTTCTGCAGCATATCTTCGCCTTCAGATCTTTATTATGTCCAATCGGCAGTTAGACAACATCTAAGAGATCTCTCAGCTTGTGTTGAGCTGGTGAGAAGGACAAACATCTACAAAATAGCAAACTTGATGATGGACCGTAGAAATGACAAGACAGTAATCCTGCCAGCACTTAGCTCTCTGCCAGTAAAGAACTAAAAATTGAAAGTTGACACACCTTAGTACAAAGGGAGCTCACCTCATCATTTCCCCTTTTACACCAAAAAAATAACTTTATCTTTAACACTGATCAGCTAGATAAAATTAGAAAATTTATAGGATACATCAGATAAGAATGACTATCATAACATTTAGTCCATTTGTATTTGGCAAAATTGGAGAAGGTACTTCATGAACTAAATTATATTAGTGTAAAATTTTGTACCTGAATCATTTTCTCTCACTTTTTAAGCTTTTGTATTCTCTATTTATCATAGCTTGCACTTATTAGCCATAACAACTCTCCTGAAATGAAAAACAATTTTGTTAATTTTAAGTAATTTAAGGGTTTATGTGCTTCATCTTTATAATTTTACACCTCTTTTGTGGACATAGTGCCATTTTTTTTCTTTTTTCATCTTCCACAAATAGATTATTTTTTCTCTGATATGGAGAAGGATGCAAGGGTGGACTTCAGATATGAGGTGATGGTGGATATCAACGGAGTTGGGCTGCATGATGCGAAATTCACAGAGAACAAAAAAGGAGTTTAAAAAACTAAAATGAGCACAGTGGGGATGAAGAAATGAATGCTTAGCATGGAGAGGTTTGGCAGTGGACTTGGGATTTGTGGGGTGGGCTGGGTTTGGGTGGGGTTCTGGAGTAGTCAGAATGTTGTCTGTTCTGGTCCTTCCAGGGAAACTCCTCCCTCTTCTCTCATCCCTCCTCTTCCTCTACCACCACCTCCAACTGCCATAACTGCCTCCTACTATAGCAGCAGCTTCTGGGCATCTGCCTTTCTGCTCAAGCAGAAGTGCTCGGGGGTGATACAAGCTTTGAAAAGTCCCGGGCTGCAGTCAGGCCATGCACACTCTGTTGTCAAACCCGTAGGGGCTCAGGATTTATGGTGCCAGAGCGGTTGTGGCGGGCATTTTGATGCTCCAGTGGGTTGTCTGTCGAGCCCCTCATTCTGGACCTCCCATGTCCCCCCTGGTCCTGTCAGGTACCTAGTTGTCACACTCCTGTGTGATGGTGAACTCGTTTTCTTTTCTGTGTCTCATGACAAGAAAAGGTTAAGAGTAAACTATCTAATCATCTCCATCTGAGACCTGAGAAGGAGAAAGGTTGCCTGAAGAAACAGGAAATTCAGAGAAAATAGCTTCCAATTCTAAAGAAATGACAGAAATTGTTGGCTACCAGACAGACAGTCAGCAAATTTTTCCATATCATTGTGTCATCCACCCTCAGTTGAACAGGTCAGGGCCCCTGACAACAATCCTTTGAAGTAGGTCACTTGAAGGACTATCCTCTTTTTTTTTCTCCAAAGCCTGGGACAATAGACTTCCCCATAATCCACTTCTCCACAGTCTGGACAACTTTCTGGCAGCAGTGGAGGTAAGTGGGTGGTATTTCACCCCATGACCACTTTGCCACATTTGAAGGAAACTCCAGTTAGGTTTCTTTAGTTCCCATCATCTTCTTCAGACAGACTGGGGACACTGCCAGGAGTTGAGGTCTCTCCCACTGTGAAAAGCCTTTAACTATTTGGACATCTGAAATGGCAGATTCTTCAGAGCTCTAAAGGATTTGAGAACCACCTTTTTATGAAAGTTTATCTCAGTGGACAAACGTGGCTTTTTTTCAAGGGATTTACTTTCTCTGTACCTTTGAATACATATGAAAGAAGCTAAATAAAGCTCATTTCTGTACCAACTGAACTAGTACCTAACATCACTAGAACACTGATTATTTATAGTTGGATATTTGCATTCCTTAATTATCCATGGCAGTGTACAGTAGTAATTTTATACAATTAGAATTATACACCACATTGTGAATAAGATGCAGATACTTATATCTGAAACAAGATTTCAATCATTTATGCAAATACAATTTTAAATACGAAATCCATGACATCCTGAAATATTTGAGACTTGGTGTTGCTTTCTAGTACAAAAAGAGATTGAATAATCTATGCTTTTTATCATTTTAGCCCCTTTCTCCTCCTTCCCAAAACTTCTAGATAGGAGAGAAAAGGGTTGAGGAGGGAAAGAGAAATTAAGTAAGACATCCCTGATTCCAATCTCCTTTACCCTTTCCTCACTGACCATGACCAGTAAAAACTTGCAACCAACCCACTAAATGACAATAAAAATCTATGACCCACTGCAGACAAATAATCAGCTACCCATCCTTCTTATGAGAATGAGGGTGTCATGTTCTCTAAAGTTGTATCCCTATGAGTGTGGGGTGACAACAAGTTTTGGGGACCTTACAATAATTGGGATATTTTCCTAATCCTGTGAGATCTTGCAGTTTCATATGCTTCCAAGTCCTGAATGTGGAGGGATTAACTGAAGTCCTGGCTACATTAACAATTGAAAATACAAACACACATTCATACAATTTGAGGAAGGTCACACAATATCTACCTCTTGAAGTTTGCTCAAAACAATTGTTCGGTTACTTTTTTTTTTATTTACTAGAGTATTTCTTATATACATTTCAAGTGTTATTCCCTTTCCCGTTTTCCGGACAAACATCACCCTCCCCCCTCCCCTTCCTTATGGGTGTTCCCCTCCCAACCCTCCCCCAATTGCCGCCCTCCCCCGATAGTCTAGTTCACTGGGGGTTTAGTCTTAGCAGGACCCAGGGCTTCCCCTTCCACTGGTGCTCTTATTAGGATATTCATTGCTACCTATGGGTCAGAGTCCAGGGTCAGTCCATGTATAGTCTTTAGGTAGTGGCTTAGTCCCTGGAAGCTCTGGTTGCTTGGCATTGTTGTACATATGGGGTCTTGAGCCCCTTCAAGCTCTTCCAGTTCTTTCTATGATTCCTTCAACGGGGGGCCTATTCTCAGTTTAGTGGTTTGCTGCTGGCATTCGCCTCTGTATTTGCTGTATTCTGGCTGTGTCTCTCAGGAGCGATCTACATCCGGCTCCTGTCGGTCTGCACTTCTTTGCTTCATCCATCTTGTCTAATTGGGTGGCTGTATATGTATGGGCCACATGTGGGGCAGGCTCTGAATGGGTGTTCCTTCAGTCTCTGTTTTAATCTTTGCCTCTCCCTTCCCTGCCAAGGGTATTCTTTTTCCTCATTTAAAGAAGGAGTGAAGCATTCACATTTTGATCATCCGTCTTGAGTTTAGTTTGTTCTAGGGATATAGGGTAATTCAAGCATTTGGGCTAATAGCCACTTATCAATGAGTGCATACCATGTATGTCTTTCTGTGATTGGGTTAGCTCACTCAGGATGATATTTTCCAGTTCCAACCATTTGCCTACGCATTTCATAAACTCGTTGTTTTTGATAGCTGAGTAATATTCCATTGTGTAGATGTACCACATTTTCTGTATCCATTCCTCTGTTGAAGGGCATCTGGGTTCTTTCCAGTTTCTGGCTATTATAAATAAGGCTGCGATGAACATAGTGGAGCACGTGTCTCTTTTATATGTTGAGGCATCTTTTGGGTATATGCCCAAGAGAGGTATAGCTGGATACTCAGGCAGTTCAATGTCCAATTTTCTGAGGAACCTCCAGACTGATTTCCAGAATGGTTTTAACAGTCTGCAATCCCACCAACAATGGAGGAGTGTTCCTCTTTCTCCACATCCTCGCCAGCATCTGCTGTCACCTGAGTTTTTGATCTTAGCCATTCTCACTGGTGTGAGGTGAAATCTCAGGGTTGTTTTGATTTGCATTTCCCTTATGACTAAAGATGTTGAACATTTCTTTAGGTGTTTCTCAGCCATTCGGCATTCCTCAGCTGTGAATTCTTTGTTTAGCTCTGAACCCCATTTTTTAATAGGGTTATTTGTTTCACTGCGGTCTAACTTCTTGAGTTCTTTGTATATTTTGGATATAAGGCCTCTATCTATTGTAGGATTGGAAAAGATCTTTTCCCAATCTGTTGGTTGCTGTTTTGTCCTAACCACAGTGCCCTTTGCCTTACAGAAGCTTTGCAGTTTTATGAGATCCCATTTGTCGATTCTTGATCTTAGAGCGTAAGCCATTGGTGTTTTGTTCAGGAAATTTTTTCCAGTGCCCATGTGTTCCAGATGCTTCCCTAGTTTTTCTTCTATTAGTTTGAGTGTGTCTGGTTTGATGTGGAGGTCCTTGATCCACTTGGACTTAAGCTTTGTACAGGGTGATAAGGATGGATCGATCTGCATTCTTCTACATGTTGCCCTCCAGTTGAACCAGCACCATTTGCTGAAAATGCTATCTTTTTTCAATTGGATGGTTTTGGCTCCTTAGTCAAAAATCAAGTGACCATAGGTGTGTGGTTTCATTTCTGGGTCTTCAATTCTATTCCATTGGTCTATCTGTCTGTCTCTGTACCAATACCATGCAGTTTTTATCACTATTGCTCTGTAATACTGCTTGAGTTCAGGGATAGTGATTCCCCCTGAAGTCCTTTTATTGTTGAGGATAGCTTTAGCTATCCTGGGTTTTTTGTTATTCCAGATGAATTTGCAAATTGTTCTGTCTAACTCTTTGAAGAATTGGATTGGTATTTTGATGGGGATTGCATTGAATCTGTAGATTGCTTTTGGTAAAATGGCCATTTTTACTCTATTAATCCTGCCAATCCATGAGCATGGGAGATCTTTCCATCTTCTGAGGTCTTCTTCAATTTCTTTCCTCAGTGTCTTGAAGTTCTTATAGTACAGATCTTTTACTTGTTTGGTTAAAGTCACACCGAGGTACTTTATATTATTTGGGTCTATTATGAAGGGTGTCGTTTCCCTAATTTCTTTCTCGGCTTGTTTCTCTTTTGTATAGAGGAAGGCAACTGATTTATTTGAGTTAATTTTATACCCAGCCACTTTGCTGAAGTTGTTTATCTGCTTTAGTAGTTCTCTGGTGGAACTTTTGGGATCACTTAAATATACTATCATGTCGTCTGCAAATAGTGATATTTTGACCTCTTCTTTTCTGATCTGTATCCCCTTGATCTCCTTTTGTTGTCTGATTGCTCTGACTAGAACTTCAAGAACTATATTGAATATGTAGGGAGAGAGTGGGCAGCCTTGTCTAGTCCCTGATTTTAGTGGGATTGCTTCAAGTTTCTCTCCATTTAGTTTAATATTAGCAACTGGTTTGCTGTATATGGCTTTTACTATGTTTAGGTATGGGCCTTGAATTCCTATTCTTCCCAGGACTTTTATCATGAAGGGGTTTTGAATCTTGTCAAATGCTTTCTCAGCATCTAATGAAATGGTCATGTGGTTCTGTTCTTTCAGTTTGTTTATATGATGGATCACGTTGATGGTTTTCCGTATATTAAACCATCCCTGCATGCCTGGAATGAAGCCTACTTGATCATGGTGGATGATTGTTTTGATGTGCTCTTGAATTCGGTTTGCCAGAATTTTATTGAGTATTTTTGCGTCCATATTCATAAGGGAAATTGGTCTGAAGTTCTCTTTCTTAGTTGGGTCTTTGTGTGGTTTAGGTATAAGAGTAATTGTGGCTTCGTAGAAGGAATTCGGTAGGGCTCCATCTGTTTCAATTTTGTGGAATAGTTTGGATAATATTGGTATGAGATCTTCTATGAAGGTTTGATAGAATTCTGCACTAAACCCGTCTGGACCTGGGCTCTTTTTGGTTGGGAGACCTTTAATGACTGCTTCTATTTCCTTAGGAGTTATGGGGTTGTTTAACTGGTTTATCTGTTCCTGATTTAACTTCGGTACCTGGTATCTGTCTAGGAAATTGTCCATTTCCTGAAGATTTTCAAGTTTTGTTGAATATAGGTTTTTATAGTAAGATCTGATGATTTTTTGAATTTCCTCTGAATCTGTAGTTATGTCTCCCTTTTCATTTCTGATTTTGTTAATTTGGACGCACTCTCTGTGTCCTCTCGTTAGTCTGGCTAAGGGTTTATCTATCTTGTTGATTTTCTCAAAGAACCAACTTTTGGTTCTGTTGATTCTTTCTATGGTCCTTTTTGTTTCTACTTGGTTGATTTCAGCTCTGAGTTTGATTATTTCCTGCCTTCTACTCCTCCTGGGTGTATTTGCTTCTTTTTGTTCTAGAGCTTTTAGGTGTGCTGTCAAGCTGCTGACATATGCTCTTTCCTGTTTCTTTCTGCAGGCACTCAGCGCTATGAGTTTTCCTCTTAGCACAGCTTTCATTGTGTCCCATAAGTTTGGGTATGTTGTACCTTCATTTTCATTAAATTCTAAAAAGTTTTTAATTTCTTTCTTTATTTCTTCCTTGACCAGGTTATCATTGAGTAGAGCATTGTTCAATTTCCACGTATATGTGGGCATTCTTCCCCTATTGTTATTGAAGACCAGTTTTAGGCCGTGGTGGTCCGATAGCATGCATGGGATTATTTCTATCTTTCTGTACCTGTTGAGGCCCGTTTTTTGACCAATTATATGGTCAATTTTGGAGAAAGTACCATGAGGAGCTGAGAAGAAGGTATATCCTTTTGCTTTAGGATAGAATGTTCTATAAATATCCGTTAAGTCCATTTGGCTCATGACTTTCTTAGTCTGTCTACATCTCTGTTTAATTTCTGTTTCCATGATCTGTCCATTGATGAGAGTGGGGTGTTGAAATCTCCCACTATTATTGTGTGAGGTGCAATGTGTGTTTGAGCTTTAGTAAGGTTTCTTTTACATATGTAGGTGCCCTTGTATTTGGGGCATAGATATTTAGGATTGAGAGTTCATCTTGGTGGATTTTTCCTTTGATGAATATGAAGTGTCCTTCCTTATCTTTTTTGATGACTTTTAGTTGAAAATTGATTTTATTTGATATTAGAATGGCTACTCCAGCTTGCTTCTTCTGACCATTTGCTTGGAAAGTTGTTTTCCAGCCTTTCACTCTGAGGTAGTGTCTGTCTTTGTCTCTGAGGTGTGTTTCCTGTAGGCAGCAGAATGCAGGGTCCTCGTTGCGTATCCAGTTTGTTAATCTATGTCTTTTTATTGGGGAGTTGAGGCCATTGATGTTGAGAGATATGAAGGAATAGTGATTATTGCTTCCCGTTATATTCATATTTGGATGTGAGGTTATGTTTGTGTGCTTTCATTCTTCTTGTTTTGTTGCCAAGACGATTAGTTTCTTGCTTTTTCTAGGGTATAGCTTGCCTCCTTATGTTGGGCTTTACCATTTATTATCCTTTGTAGTGCTGGATTTGTAGAAAGATATTGTATAAATTAGGTTTTGTCATGGAATATCTTGGTTTCTCCATCAATGTTAATTGAGAGTTTTGCTGGATACAGTAACCTGTGCTGGCATTTGTGTTCTCTTAGGGTCTGTATGACATCAGTCCAGGATCTTCTGGCCTTCATAGTTCTGGCGAGAAGTCTGGTGTGATTCTGATAGGTCTGCCTTTATATGTTACTTGACCCTTTTCCCTTACTGCTTTTAATATTCTTTCTTTATTTTGTGCGTTTGGTGTTTTGACTATTATGTGACGGGAGGTGTTTCTTTTCTGGTCCAATCTATTTGGAGTTCTGTAGGCTTCTTGTATGTCTATGGGTATCTCTTTTTTTAGGTTAGGGAAGTTTTGATCTATGATTTTGTTGAAGATATTTACTGGTCCTTTGAGGTGGGAGTCTTCACTCTCTTCTATACCTATTATCCTTAGGTTTGATCTTCTCATTGAGTCCTGGATTTCCTGTATGTTTTGGACCAGTAGCTTTTTCAGCTTTACATTATCTTTGACAGTTGAGTCAATGATTTCTATGGAATCTTCTGCTCCTGAGATTCTCTCTTCCATCTCTTGTATTCTGTTGGTGAAGCTTCTATCTACAGCTCCTTGTCTCTTCTTTTGGTTTTCTATAGCCAGGGTTGTTTCCATGTGTTCTTTCTTCTTTTTTTTTTTTTTTTCAGAGCTAGGGACCGAACCCAGGGCCTTGCGCTTGCTAGGCAAGTGCTCTACCGCTGAGCTAAATCCCCAACCCCCATGTGTTCTTTCTTGATTGCTTCTATGTCCATTTTTAATTCCTTCAAGTGTTTGATTGTGTTTTCCTGGAATTCTTTCAGGGATTTTTGTGTCTCCTCTCTATGGGCTTCTACTTGTTTATTTATGTTTTCTGGAATTCTTTCAGGGATTTTTGTGTCTCCTCTCTATGGGCTTCTACTTGTTTATTTATGTTTTCCTGGAATTCTTTCAGGCATTTTTGCGATTCCTCTCTGTAGGCTTCTACTTGTTCTCTAAGGGAGTTCTTCATGTCTTTCTTGAAGTCCTCCAGCATCATGATCAAAAATGATTTTGAAACTAGATCTTGCTTTTCTGGTGTGTTTGGATATTCCATGTTTGTTTTGATGGGAGAATTGGGCTCCGATGGTGCCATGTAGTCTTGGTTTCTGTTGCTTGGGTTCCTGTGCTTGCCTCTCGCCATCAGATTATCTCTAGTGTTACTTTGTTCTGCTATTTCTGACAGTGGCTAGACTGTCCTATAAGCCTGTGTGTCAGGAGTGCTGTAGACCTGTTTTCCTCTCTTTCAGTCAGTTATGGGGACAGAGTGTTCTGCTTTCGGGCGTGTAGTTTTTCCTCTCTACAGGTCTTCAGCTGTTCCTGTGGGCCTGTGTCTTGAGTTCACCAGGCAGCTTTCTTGCAGCAGAAAATTTTGTCTTACCTGTGGTCCCGAGGCTCAAGTTCGCTCGTGGGGTGCTGCCCACGGGCTCTCTGCAGCGGCAGCAACCAGGAAGACCTGTGCCGCCCCTTCCGGGAGCTTCAGTGCACCAGGGTTCCAGATGGTCTTTGGCTTTTTCCTCTGGCGTCCGAGATGTGTGTGCAGAGAGCAGTCTCTTCTGCTTTCCCAGGCTTGTCTGCCTCTCTGAAGGTTTAGCTCTCCCTCCCATGGGATTTGGGTGCAGAGAACTGTTTATCAGGTCTGTTTCCTTCAGGGTCCGGCGGTTTCTCAGGCAGGGGTCCTACCGCTCCTTGGCCCTCCCCCACGGGAGCCCAGAGGCCTTATACAGTTTCCTCTTGGGCCAGGGATGTGGGCAGGGGTGAGCAGTGTTGGTGGTCTCTTCCGCTCTGCAGCCTCAGGAGTGCCCACCTGAGCAGGCGGTTGGGTCTCTCTCTCTCACGGGGTCTGGGAGTAGAGAGCGTTCAGTTACGTTTTTATTTAGCTTCAGGTATCTTCTTAGTATACAGGCAGAAACGAGACAGATTGTTTGCTAAAATAATGTTAATAGCTTCTAAGCCAGTCACGAATAGAGTTCCTGCAATCCTTTGAAGTCTCATTAGAGAGGCTCTATTTTGCACACTACTCACAATTCTTATGTCTCTCGTGTAGCAAACTAAAATGGACTGTTATGATCTGCTTACATATTTCAAAAGTTTTCCCAATCCAAAGTATTCCACCCTCTTCCAAAAAACAAGAGATTCCTCACAAAAACAAGTCCACTCCCTCTGGTACCAGTTTATATATCAGTCACATTTCTGTTACTTCAAAAAAAAAAATACCATGACCAAAAGCATGTCAAGGAATACAGTGTTTCACGGTGTGGTAGCCAACCCCCAACTACAAAATTATTTCATTGTTAAGTCATAAATGTAAGGTTACTACTCTTTTGAATGGTAATGTAAATATCCTGTATAAAGTATGTCTCCTATGTGATTGCCCCAGGAAGTAGTTGCAACCAACTGGTTGAAAACTGCACCTTGTGTGTGGAGGTGGTTGTTGTGGGTTTTTTGTTTACTTTTGTTTGTTACTTTGTGTCAAAACAGAGATGCTGATGAGATCATACACCAATATCTGTGTCCTTTATTATCTTCTTTTAGACATTGTGTTTGTTCTCATTGTATCAACAGGCTGGGTTTCTTTTTTACTATTCCCCAAAATGAACTTGAAATTATTAAAGATGATGCGTCCTGCAGTGTTTTACTATCTTACTATTTGGCAGTGTCTGACTGCCCTTCATTTATGCTTTCATTGGTTGAGATCTTTTTTTCATTCAAATGAAGCCCTGCATCACAATTAGGACGGGATGGATTTAAACTTGTTGACGATTCTGGTAGGAATTCGATAAAAAATATCAGTCATATTGATACATGAAAATGAGGTGTCCTCATTTTCTGCTTTCTTCAGTTTTTTCTTATTTTTCTTAATGTGTTCTTTGTAGCAAGTCTTCAGTTCCTTATATTTATTACAAAATTTTTAAGGCTATTCTGAATGGGTCTCTTTTCTTGGTATGTTTGTTGATATTTATTTTTGGTATACAGGAATTTTATTGACTTTAATGTGATTTTAGTGAGTGGGTCTATGAGCTGTAGGAGTTTTCTAGTGGATATATCGTGCTGTTTATATATGGATCATATCACCTGCAAATCAGAAAATTCTGACTGCTTTCCTTCATATGGACATGGCCTTTCCATCTTTCTATTTTCTGTTTTGAATAAGACTTCACATACTACTTGGATTAGATGAAAAGATTGAACACCTGTGACTTATTACTGATCTTAGGGAAATGCATTAAGATGTTCTCCAGTTAGGATGCTGTTGGCCTTGTATATTTTCTTCATAATGTTAATGTATATCTTCTCCATATCCCAGATTCTCCAGGACTATTTCATGTATCACTGTGAGATTTTGCCAAAGAAATTGTCTGCCTCTAGTCAATGATCATGTGTTTCCTGTTCTTGGTTTCATGTGGTGTATTGTTTATTCATTTGTATTTGTTGAAATATTCTTGCCCCTCTGTAGTCAAGCCATCTTGATCAGGGTACCTGATATATTTGGTATATGTCTGAATTTTATTTGCCTGTATTTTATTGAGAAAATTTTCACTTAAGTATTCCTTCCAATCTTTGTTTTATAGGCTGTGAAGAGACACCATGACGAAGGGAACTTATAGAAGAAAGAGTGTATTGTTCCTTACAGTTTCAAGGATTCTGAGTTATGACTATTATGCTGAGGTACATAGCGGCAGGTAGGTCACCATGTTTCTAGAGAGCTACCTGAGAGCTTACATCTTATCTGCAAGTTGGGGACAGAGAAAGTGAGAGTTAAGTATAAATGGTATTGAATTTGGAAACCTCAAAGCCCAATCTCATAATACTCCTCCAACCAATGCATATCTTATAATACTTCCCACACATTTCCTCTAACAAGAAACCAAACATGCATACATGTGAGTTTATGTGGGCCATTATCATTCAATTCACCATATCCTACTCACAATTTTCCATAGGATCTTAAACATATCAAAATAAAAATGCATTTCCCACACTTTCGAAAATCCTTGTAGTCTTTCACAGTCTACAGAGTTCATCCAAAGAGCTTCATAAAACTCCAGGCAGTCCCGTAATTATTTCCCCCTATGAAATCAAAAGGCAAATTACACACTTCCAATGTGTAATGCCGAATCATATATCTTATCATTGCCAAGGGAAATTGGGAATGTGGTGAGCCAATTCAAGGCATAATCCCAAGAGCACACACTCCAAATTCTCTCCTTCTGATAGTAGACAAAGAGATTAGACCTATTTTAAATTTTCCTTATTCATTTCTCCCCTGACCCTTTCAGTTGTTGTATTGTTTATGTTACTTACTTTCCATGAGTGTGTGTATTTTCTGTACTTTTAATTGTGTGATACCACTTTGATTCCTTTGTGCTCAGCTAGAATGCATGACATTACTTCAACTTTATTATATTTCCTGAGGGTTGTTTTGTATCCTTATATGTGGTCAATTTTGGAGAAAGGTCCACAGGCTGATAGAAAAATATATGTATAGTTCAATGTAGTTTGTTAGGTTCATTTGCCTGACGATGTACCTTAATTCTGCTCCTCCTGTTTTGTATATTTGCATGTGATCTGTTAGGTGGTCTGAATAGACAATTTAAACAAATCACAACCACTATTATAACTAATCTGTCGTTTCATATCTATCTGATACTGTATATTTTTAAATTTGAGAAGCTTGTGTTTAATATGTGTGTATTTAGAATTGTAGTATCTTTTTGTCATTGCAAAGTATGAAATGAATTTCCTTACATCCTCTGGACTGGATGAGTTTGAAATCTATTCTGTCAGCTACATAGACAAACTGAATAGAATTACTACAGGGACATGGTTCTTAGTTCGGTTTCACTAGTCTGTTTATACCATTACATAAACAAATGGTAATCCTGTTTCTGGCTTAATATATGTCTATTTACTGGGGAATTGAGTTTATTCAATTCAATTGTAAATATTATTCAAACCTCTGTATTAATTTTGTCATTTTTTTTTTAATTTTTGACTTTTTCATCAATTTCATTTGATTGACTGTCCTAGTGGTGTTAATTTATTTCCTGTGACCTCTGGTATTTTATCCTTCCCTGCAAACTATAGTATTCCTATTAGGATCCTCTATAGAGCTGGCTTACTGGTTATACATAGCCATAGTTTTTAATTTATTTATAATATCCCTTAATCAGCACAGTAGCTGGGCAGCTGCCTGTCCTGCATGGAAATAGGTCTCATTTCCAAACAATGACTCTGAACTCCTACTTACTATGCAGCATCTTGGCTGCTCTTTGTTCCACTTGGACAGTCCTCAGGACCAGGCTTTCCTCTGTCTTAACCCATGGCTGCTGTCCTCCTTCCTCTTTCCTCTCCATCACATCCATTCTTCCTTTCTTCTTTGGCAGCTTCTTCCTTCTTCCCCCCTCATGATCCTCTCTAGGAAAGCCCTCAAAAACTCACCTCCACCATCTGTCTGCTGTGCTTCTTTATAATCACAATTAACTGGGAGCAGGGTCACTTTTCTGGGGGTTAAACAGTCTTACATTCTACAAATTAGCATTAAAATTCAAGCTGAATTTTATCAATACACCACAGGGTTTTCTTTCATTTTGTTTTGGTTTAATTTTTCTTTTAACTTTTTACTTTTTATTTTAATTTTGGCTATATTTTATTAATTGGTTATTTTATTAATTTACATGTCAAATATTATCCCGCTTTCCAGACTCCCCTCATCAAGCCTCATCATCATATTTCTTCTCAGCATTTTCTATATAACAGCCTTCCCCGAACTACACATATCCATTCCCACCTCACACATCTAGGATCTCCATTTGGTGGGGCCACATTCCTACCAGCGTCAAGGTGCTACCACCACATTGATACCAGATAAGTCAATCCTCTTCTACCCAGTACCTAGGACAATAGATCCATACTTGTATACACATTGCCTAGTTATTTACTCCCTAGGACCAGGGAAGATTGGTGAGAGAGGGTCTAGTTAGATATTTAAAACCAATGATTGCTGCTTTCTCTTCTTTTTTTGGTTATAGGTAAAATTATGTTTGTATACTTCTCTTTTTTGTAATTATTGTGAGATGATTAATTTCTTGGATTTTCTTGGATAATATTTAGTTCATTGTCTTGGAATTTTCTTCCTATTATCCTCTGGTGTGCTTTATAGAGAAAAATATAGTTTAAATTTGATTTTGTCATGTAATATCCTGGTTTCTCCATTTATGGCGATTGGGAATTACTCAGTGTATAGGAGCTTGGGTCTGCATTACATCGGCCCAAGATTTTCTGGCTTTTAGAGTCTCTCTTGAGAAGTCTGGTGTAATTCAAATTGGTCTGAATTAATTTGGTACTGGATATTTGTACCTTACTCCTTTTAATTTACTTTCTTGTATCTGTGCATTTAGTGTTTAATTTTTATGTGAAGGGAGGGATTTTTCTGGTATAATTAATTTGGCGTTCTGTAGGCTTATTGTATGTTTTGGCCTTTTTTTTCTTCAGCTTATGGGAGTATTCTGCAATGATTTGTTGAAGATATTTACTGAACCTATGAACTGGAACTCTTAATTCTCTTCAATATCTATTATCCTTAGGTTTGGACTTACATTGAGTCCTGAAATTCATGGATATTTTGGATTCAACAAACCGTACATGGTTATCTGAGATGGATTTTTTTGTGCTTTGTGGGGTGACCTCCTTGACCTCAACTCTTCCATTTATTATCTTGTTGGATAATGAGACATGGTCAGGAATGGTGACCTCTTGCCATAAACAATATGAAAATAGTGAGGTCAATTTATGTGTGTCAAGTATCAGTAGTCTCCTGGGTGGTTTTGGATCCTGGTTGGACAGATGCAACTGTTTCAAAAGCCCAGGATTGATGTTCCTTGGGATTCCCATGATGATGCAATCAGACATGACAGAAAAAGACCAGAATACACATGAGAGAATGTGATTTGTATAATAGAGAGAACATTATTAATGTTCTAACTTATTAAGTTAGGATACAGAATATCTGATCACACTGTGATCTCCAAGAATGTATTATTTAACGAAAAACTATGGTTTGGTATAGCATTGCAAGGGCAAGGACATTTACGCAAGATCTGTTTGTTTCCTGTAAACATGGACTTTATTACTGTATGGTTCACCTACCACACACCTTTATTGCAAAGGTAAAAAGTGCACTTAGGTCCAGAGCATTCAAGGCAGGACTTGAAAGGAAATGATGGTAGCTAAGGCAATGGAAATGGAGTTGAAGGATTTTTAGGACAGTGTTCAGAGGGAACAAGAATCCCCTTCTCTGGGAGGTCAGTGAATTAGGAAGGACACTTGGGAGCTTTACTTGACGTCAGCATCTGAGTCTGCAAACATCATTGGTAAAATTAATGTCTGGATTTTGTGTTGTGAAACAGCACATTGTCTCTGCAGCGTTTGGCAAGGTCCATGGACAGAGAGATCACACCAGCTGGGAACAATCTGAAAAGAAATCAGGTTTCCTTTAGTCAACTGAGAGGTCCTCAAGGAGAGAGGAATGGATGGGTAGCACCTTAATAGAAGGATTTAGGATCTCAATAGTGCTACTCTAGATGCCTTCAAGTTAGATGCAGAAAAATAAAAACTAAATAACTTCACAGGAATTAGATCAATTCTGACCATGATTATTTCACATTGGCAGTTTGTACTTGATTTGTCTTTTTAAATTCAAAACAAGAGCCTAGGGTGTAAATTCGAGGTAGCATTAGAATCACAGTATATTTACACCACCTTTAAGGTGCCCAGCATCTAACACTCCGTGGCTAGAGATTCTACTTTTAACTGGATCACCAGAGAAAATCTACAATCAACCATGCTAGGGAGGCCCTGATCAGTGTGTATGCTTTGTCCATCTCCACGACAACCCACTTCAGCAGAAACACCTCCAGTTTACAGGTGAAGAAATCACAGCTCAGAACCAATTATCATTAGATCCCTCAGTCTCACTGGCTGTCAGTTACACCCACATCCTTCTCTGTAAAGGGAAGCTTTGGGCCTGATGTGGGCTGTGCAAGCTGACTCTCCTGAGATGATCAATGCTCTTCTTGAACCTGGGAGAACTGAAGACAAGATGAGCACACAGACTCCTGGGATAGATCCTGCCTCTGGGTCCTAGGGTGGGACACAGTATCCCTTGCCATGTGCCTCTCCTCCTCTGAGGAATCTGTTCCCATGTGTCAGCTTCTATGGCAGTGGGTCTCAACACTCCTAGTGCTGCAACTCTGTAATACACCTCTTCATGCTGTGGTGACCCCAAGTATAAAATTTTTTCATTGCTACTTCCTAATCAATTTTGCAGTACTTATAAGTCATAATATGCAAGGTATCTGATATGCAATCTGTGTGTGATGTTGTGCCTCACAGTCTGAGAAACATTGCTTTATATATTTTTTTTTAAAGAAAGGCCTTCATATAAGGAGGACCCGGAGCAGTCATAAAGGCAGAGACACCGTGAAGTGGTGACAAGTTTTAGCAGGCCCAAGGCTGCTTGCCTTAATGCCACCAGAGATTTTCTGGCTAAAGGTACAATCTGAAATCACTGGCCCATGACATTTCTTACCTCAGTTTTCCCCCTTACAATGTCTGTGTTCTTGGACATGTCTATCCTGGAAGCTAGTCCCTGTATTCTCTGATAAAGACAGAATGCTAAAGGCAGGAATGGTTTCCCTCTTTTGGCCCACAGTCACTTGTATAGAAGTAAGTGCAAATCCCCCGTGGGTAACTGTGTGTCTCTCACATAGTGTATGAGAATTGAAATATCTCTTTGAGTTGAGAAAAACCAACTCCCACTTCAGATTTAGAGCTGACCAACAATTACTTCCAGGAGAATGAAGAAGCTGGCCAGGCCTGGATACTCAGATCCCCTCCCTGCCTGGGATAATCCCACCTACAGTAGACTTCAGCTTCACCTAGCAGTTGTTATCAGAAAAATCGGACCTTAAGATTCTGAAATCCACAATATGCACAAACCCTAGAGTTGTTAGGTGGCTGATTTGGGGGATTTCTCCAGGTTATAATCATTCTGGCCTCTTCTCTTCCCTTGGATGCACTCTGTTCTCTCTTGTCTGTTGGTCTTAAAAGGACTTGGGTCAACTCAAGGACTTCTAGGGGAGGAGCTTTTGTTGTGGGAGTGAGCATGGATCAAGAATGTAACCCCATTCTGCCTGGGCAACTAATCTCCAGAAAAATCTTCTGCAGGCAAAGAACTGGCTCCTGTGATAGACTACACTGTTTAACAGGGAGATCTGGTTGCTTTCTCCAGGAAGAAGCACTTGGGTGTTGACTGTCACTTCTCAACCTTCTGTTCTAAGTCACTTCTGAGAAGGGGCACTTTCTTCTAACTCCTCCATGGGACCTACCCTTCATTGTGGCTGGAGGATCCTATGGTGTTGCAGCTCTGAGCTGGGAGTGGGAGCACTCAGACTGACTTGGAGAAGCCTCTTTTCACAGCTGATCTAGATGTGAGGAACAGGTGCTTTTAAAGAAGCATGTGAAAGTATTTCCTGCAGGAGAGACCTCTGCAGGCAAAGACACACAGGACAGGGAAAAGCAAGTTTATGTACTGCCATCACATCCTACCAGTCTCTAATATGGGGCGAGGCTTTGCCTCACCTTGGTAAAAACAGCATGTAATAAATGAACCTTTTGCTGATTTCTGTCGTAGTTCCGACGTCAAAATGTCAATGAGTACCATGCAGAGCCCGGACTTAGGCTGTATTAAAGTAGGCCACAGTATCAGTGTTATCTGCAAGATACCATGGGATAGTCGTAACGCATGTTTGCATGAACCTGAACAGTTTTCACTACAGTCTTCTAAGTCATTTTATAAAATTTTATAGTGAGTTCATGGAAGAACAGGCTCAAACATAGACAGGAACATACACACAAACACACACACACACACACACACACACACATATACTTTACTGACATGGTCATATTCTTTGTACACCAAAACTAAGGTGAGCATTAATGAAAATATACTAATAATTGAATAAATGGAGGAAGCTGTGTAGAGACTGTGGCTTATAGTTACTTAAAAGGTCCTTTGCAGGCTCTCCTTTTGTTGGTGGGTAAACTTCAAGTGCAACTGGGGTTCGTTATTTTCTTTCTCCATAGCACGCAGGACTAGGGTGGAAGCTAGGGTTTTCAGCATGTTTGGTAAGTACTGTAACAGTGAATGAAATCCTAAGCCTGGAACACTATTAATGTTCTACAAAATTACAGGGCAAGCTAAAGTCAGATTTCTACTGTATGTAAAGAAGCAATGAGAGCGAGGTAGATTGATGCCCTGTCTAAATTCAGAAATGTTGGAGCCTGAATGTCTCCTGATGGTGTTATTTTATCAATGTAACATAACATATGTAACATATGCTCTTTAAAAGTAAAGGTCAGAAGTTCACAGAATAATAGCATTAGCCTTACCATATCCTCCCTTTGGGTATGGGAAAACTAATGTTCTGAAATCTTTGACTCTCAGGAATTGTGATCTTCATGGAAATTCAATTCCGTTGTAGATGCTCCAGTTGTTGTGGCCCATTGTTAGAAATATCAGCCTAAACCTATACTCCATTTGACAGAAAGCTCAGAATACAATTCTGTTCTGGTCCTTCCAGGGAAACTCCTCCCATCCCACCTCTGCCTCTATCTCCACCTCCAACAGCTGAAACTGCCTCCTACTACAGCAGCAGCTTCTGGGCATCTCTAAGCTCTCTAAGCTCTGAGCTCTTCTAAGTGCTCGGGGGTGATACAAGCTTTGAAAAGTCCGGGGCAGCAGTCAGGCCATGCACACTCTGTTGTCAAACCCGTAGGGGCTCAGGATTTATGGTGCCAGAGGGGTTGTGGCGGCATTTTGATGCTGCAGTGGGTTGTCTGTCGTGCCCCTCATTCTGGACCTCCCATGTCCACCCTGGTCCTGTCCAGGTTCCTAGTTGTCACATTCCTGTGTGATGGTGAACTCGTTTTCTTTTCTGTGTCTCATGACAAGAAAATTTAACAGTAAACTATCTAATCATCTCCATCTGAGACCTGAGAAGGAGAAATGTTGCCTGAAGAAACAGGAAATTCAGAGCTAATAGCTTCCAATTCTAAAGAAATGACAGAAATTGTTGGCTACCGTGACAGACAGTCAGCAAATATTCTTGTGTCATTGTGGCATCCAGTGTCAATTGAATGGGCCAGGGGCTCTGACAACAATCCTTTGAAGTAGGTCGTTTGAAGGACTATCCTCACTTTCTCTCCAAAGCCTGGGACAATAGACTTCCCCATGATCCCCTTCTCCACAGTCTGGACAGCTTTCTGGCAGCAGTGGAGGTAAGTGGGTAGTGTTTCACCCCATGGCCACTTTGCCACATTTAAGGACACTCCAGTTAGGGTTCTTTAGTGCCCATCATTTTCTTCAGAATAGCATGAGGACACTGCCCGGACTTGAGGTCTCTCCCACTGTGAAAAGCCTTTGACTACTAGGACAACTGAAATGGCAGATTCTTCAGATCTCTAAAGAATTAGAGAACCATCTTTTTATGTAAAGTCTATCTCAGTGCACAAATGTGGAATTTTTTCAAAGGATTTACTGTTTAATTTGAATACATATACAAGAAGCTAAATAAAGCTTATTTCTGTACCTAACTAAACAAGTACCTAACATCTCTAGAACACTGATTATTTATAGTTGGATAGTACTATTTGCATTCCTTAATTATCCATGGCAGTGTACAGTAGTAATTTTATACAATTAGAATTTTATACCGTATTGTGAATAAGATGCATATACTTATATCTTAAACAAGAGTTTAATCATTTATTCAAGTATAATATGAAATTCTATCATCATTCAAATTCCATGTCATCCTAAAATATTTGACACTTGGTGTTGCTTCCTAGTATAAAAAAAGATTGAATAATCTATGCTTTTTGTCATGTTAGCCCCTTTCTCCTGCTTCCCAAAACCCTAGATAGGAGAGATAAAGGGTTGAGGAGAGAAAGAGAAAGTAAGTAAGATGTCCCTGATTCTATTCTCCTTCACTGTTTCCTCACATTCCATGACCAGTAAAAACTTGCATCCAACCCACTAAATGACAATAAACATCTCTAACCCACTGAAGACCAATATGCAGCCACCCATCCTTCTTTTGAGAATGAAGGTGTCATGTTCTCTAAAGTTGTATCCCTATGAGTGTGGGGTGACAACAAGTTTTGGGGACCTTGCAATAATTGGGATATTTTCCAAATCCTGTGATTTCTTACAGTTTCCTATGCTTTCAGGCCCTGAATGTGGAGGGAATAACTGAAGTCTTTGCTACATTAACAATTGAAAATACAAACACACATTCATACAATTTGAGGAAGGTCACACACTATCTACCTCTTGATGTTTGTTCAAAATAATTGGTCAATTACTATTTTATATAGCTTCATTTATCTTCTTAGTATACAGGCAGAAAAGAGAGAGATTGTTTGCCAAAATAATGTTAATTACTTCTATGCCAGTCACCAATAGAATTCCTGCAATCCTTTGAAGGCTTTCAGAGAAGCTCTATTTTGCACAATACTCACAATACTTATGTCTCTCATGTGGCAAACTAAAATGGACTGTTATGATCTGCTTATATATTTCAAAAGTTTTCCCACTATAAAATCTTACACCCTCCTCCAAAAAACAAGAGATTCCTCGCAAAAAAAAGTCCACTAGTGCTGGTTCCAGTTTATATATCCGTCACATATCTATTACTGCAAAAAACTACCATGACCAAAAACATCTCAAGGAATCCAGTTTTTCACATTGTGGTAACCAACCCCCAATTACAAAATTATGTCATTGCTAAGTCATAAATGTAAGATTACTACTCTTTGGAATTGTAATGTAATTACCCTGTACAATGTATGTCTCATGAGTGATTGCCCTGAGAAGGGGTTGCAAGAAACAGATTGAAAACTGCATCTCGTGTGTGGAGGTGGTGGTGGTGGTGGGTTTTTTGTTTTCTTTTGTTTGTTAGTTTGGCCTCTTTTTCAAAAACCAGAGGCTGATGAGAACATACACCGATAACTGGGTCTTTTATATAATTCCTATAGACTTTGTGTCTGTTCTCATGACATCAACAGGCTGGGTTTCTTTTTTACTATTCCCCAAAATGTACTTGAAATTATTAAAGGTGATGCATCCTGCAGTGATGTACTGTCTTACTATTTAGCAGTGTCTGACTGCCCTGCTCATTTGTGCTTTCATGGATTTTGAGATCTTTTTTTCATTCCCATAAAGCCCTGCATCCTAATTAGGACAGGATGGATGTTAACTAGTAAATGATTCTGGTAGGATTTGATATAACAATATTAATCATAGTGATGCATGAAAATGAAAGGTCTTTTCATTTTCTGGTTTCTTCAATTTTTCTTACTTTTTGTAATGTTTTCATTGTAACAAGTCTTCACTTTCTTAGATTTATCACAAGATTTTTAAAGCTATTCTGAATGTTTTTGTTTTTTTTTTTGGTATGTTTGTTGATATTTATTGTTGCTATACAGGAATTTTATTGATTTTAATGTGATTTCAGTTAATGGGACCATGAGCTGTAGGAGTTTTCTAGTGGAACTGTAGTGTTCTTTACATATAGATCATATCACCTGCAAATGAGAATACTCTGACTGCTTTCCTTCATATGGACATGCCTTTCCATCTTTCTATTTTCCGTTTTGGAGAAGACTTCATATATACTTGGATTAGATGAAAAGATTGAACACCTGTGACTTATTATTATTTTAGTGAAATGCATCAAGATATTCTCCAGTTAGGATGCTGTTGGCCTTGTATATTGCCATTATATAGTTAAGGTGTATCTTCTCCATATCCCAGATTCTCCAGGACTATTTTGTGTATCACTGTGAGACTTTGCCAAAGAAATTGTCTGCCTCTAGTGCAATGATCATGTGTTTCCCGTTCTTGGTTTTATGTGGTGAATTGTTTATTCATTTGTATTTGTTGAGACATTCTTGCCCCTCTGGAGTCAAGCCAGCTTGATCATGGTACCTGATATGTTTGGTATATGTCTGAATTTTATTTGCCAGGATTTTATTGAGAAATTTTTCACTTATGTGTTCCTTCCAATCTTTGTTTGTTTTATAGGCTGCGAAGAGACACCATGAGCAAGGGAACTTTTCGAAGAAAGAGTTTATTGGGGCTTATTGTTTCAAGGATCATGAGTCTGTGATCAGTATGCAGGGGTACATGGCAGCAGGTAGGTCACCGTGTTTCTAGAGAACTAGCTGAGATCTTACATCTTATCTGCTAGTTGGACACTAGGAAATGAGACTTAAGTGTAAATGGTATTGAATTTGGAAACCTCAAAGGCCAATCCCAGAACAATCCTACAAAAAACAAAACAAAACAAAACAAAACAAAACTATATCTTCTACTTCTTCCCGAACATTTCCTCTAACTAGCAACAAACATTCATACATGTGAGTTTATGGAGACCATTATCATTCAAAAGACCACATTCTACTCCCAATTGTCCATAGGATCTTAAACATATCATAATGAAAAATGCACTTAGCTCGCTTTGCAAAAGCCCTATATTCTTTACCGTCTACACAGTTTATCCAAACAGCTTCATAAAACTGCAGGCAGTCCCTTAATTATTCACCCTATGAAATCAAATGGCCAATTACACACATCCAATGTGTAATGCCAAATCACATATGTTATCATTGCAAAGTGAAGTTGGGAAGGATAGCGAGCCAATTCAAGGCATAATCGCAATAGCCACACTCCACATTCTCTCCTTCTGACAGAAGAGAAAGAGATTAGATGGGTTCACTCCTCTGGCTTTGCTGATTGAAACATAATTCATAAACTTTTGTTGTATCATATAGATCTGTGGATGGTGGTTGTGTTTTCAATGTCACTCATTTCTAGGAATTTTTCATTTTTCCTTATTTATTTCTCCCCTTACCCTTTCAGTAGTATATTGTTTATGTTACTTACTTTCCATGAGTGTCTGTATTTTCTGTACTTTTAATTGTGTGATACCAGTTTGATTCCTTTGGGCTCAGATAGAACACACAACATTATTTCAACGATCTTATATTTTCTGAGGCTTGCTTTTTTTCCTACTCTCTGGTCAATTTTGGAGAAATGTCCACAGGCTGATAGAAAATATATGTATAGTACACTGTAGTTTGTTAGTTCCTTTTGCCTGATGATGTCACTTACTTCTGCTCTTCCTGTTTTGTTTATTTGCATATGAGCTGTTAAGTGGTCAGAATGCAGAAGCAAAAGAAATCACAAACACTATTAGAACGAATCTGTAGTTTCATAGCTATCTGATAACATAACATTTGGTTAATTTATGAGATTTTTTAGGCTACTTTTGATTGACTGTCCTAGTGGTGTAAATTTATTTCCTGTGTCCTCTGGTATTTTATCCTTCCCTGCAAATAAAGTATTCCTATTAGGATCCTCTATAGAGCTGGCTTACTGGTTATACATAGTTTTTTATTATTTATAATATCCCTTAATCAGCACATTAGCTGGGCAGCTGCCTGTCCTGCGTGGAAATAGGTCTCATTTCCAAACAATGACTCTGAACTCTTACTTACTATGCAGCATCTTGGCAGCTCTTTGTTCCACCTGGACAGCTCAGGATCAGGCTATCCTCTGCCTTAAACCGTGGCTGCTGTCCTGCTTCCTCCTTCCTCACCATCGCATCCATTAGTCTTTTCTTCTTTGCCAGCAACTTCTTCCTTCTTCCCTCCTAGTGATCCTCTCTACCAAAGCCCTCAAAAACTCACCTCCACAATCTCTCTGCTGTTCTTCTTTATAATCACAATTAACTGGGAGCAGAATCACTTTTTTGGGGGGTTTAACCAGTCTTACATTCTACCAATCAACATTAAAATACAAGCAGAATTAGGTCAATCCTCTACAGGGTTTTCTTTTTTTTCTTTCTTTATTTCTTTCTTTCTTTCTTTCTTTTTTTTTTTTTGGTTGGTTTAATTTTTCCTTTACCTTTTTACTTTTTATTTGATTTTTGGCTATCTCTTATTAATTGTTTATTTTATTTATTTACATTTCCAATATTGTTCCTCTTTCTAATCCCCTAATGAAGCCTATCATTACATTTCTGCTCAGCTTTCCCTATATAACAGTGCTCCCCAACTCACACATATTCATACCCACCTCACACCTCTAGGATCTCCATTTGGTGGGGCAACAGGTCTACCAGAGTCAAGGTCCTACAACCACATTGATACAAAAAAATCAATCCTCTTATACACAGTACCTAGGACCATAGACCCATACTTGTATACACGTTGGCTTGCAGTTAGATTCCTAGGAGATGGGGAATTGGTCACAGAGGGTCTGGTTAGATATTAAAGACCAATGATTGCTGCTTTCTCTTCTTTTTCTGGTTATAGTCGAAATTATTATTGTGTCCTTTCTTGAAATTTTTGTCAGATGATTAATTTCTTGGCTTTTCTTGGGTAAAATATAATTCATTGTCTTGGATTTTACCTCCTATCACCCTCTTTTGTGCTTTCTTGGAGAAAAATATTGTTTAAATTTGATTTTGTCATGTAATATCTTGGTTTCTCCATTTATGGTGATTGGGAATTACACAATGTATAGGAGCTTGGGTCTGCATTACATCTGCCTAAGATTTTCTGGCTATTAGAGTCTCTGTTGAGAAATGTGGTGTAATTCAAATAGGTCTGAATTCATTTGGTACTGGATATTTATACCTTACCCCATTTTAATGTTCTTTCTTGGATCTGTGCACTTAATGTTTTAATTTTTTTGTGAAGGAAGGAATTTTTCTCCTACAATTAATTTGATGTTTTGTAGGATTGTTGGTTTTTTTTTCTTTTTTTTTTTTTTTTGGCCTTTTCAATTCTCTTCTATATCTGTTATCCTTAGGTTTAGACTTAAGTTGTGTCCTGAAATTCATGGATATTTTGGATTCAATATATTGTAAATGTTTATCTGAGATGGATTTTTGTGCTTTCTTGGGTGACCTCCTTGACCCCAACTCTTCAATTTATTATCCTGTTGGACAATGAGACATGGTCAGGAATGGTGACCTCTTGCCATAAAGTATATGAAAATAGGGAGGTGAACTTGAGTGTCAAGTATCAGTAGTCTCCTAGATGGGTTTCTTTCCTGGTTGGCCAAATACAACAGTTTCTAAAGCCCAGGATTTATGTTCCCTGGGATTCCTACGATGATGCAATCAGACATGACAGAGAAAGACCAGAATACACATGAGGGAACTTGATTTATATAATAGAGAGAACATTTGTAAGTTATGTTACAAAATATAAGACTGTGATCTCAAAGAATGTATTATTTAATGAAAAACTATTTTGTGTTATAGCATTGCCAGGGCACAGATATTTATACAAGAGCCGTTTGTTTGCTGTAAACATGGACTTTATTACTGTATGGCTCACCTACCACACACCTTTATTGCAAAGGTAAAAAGTGCACTTAGGTACAGAGCAGATCAAGGCAGGACTTGAAAGCAAATGAAGATAACTAAGGCAATGGAAAGTCTTTGATTTGAAGGATATTTAAGAAAGTGTTCAGAGGGACCAAGAATGCCCTTCGTCTGGGAGGTCAGTGAATAGGAAGGACACTTGGGAGCTTTACTTGACGTCAGCATCTGAGTCCAGGAACTTCATTGGTAAAATTAATGTCTGTAATTTTGTGTTGTGAAACAGCACATTGGCTCTGCAGCGTTTGGCAAGGTCCATGGACAGAGAGATCACACCAGCTGGGAACAATCTGACAAGAAATCAGGTTTCCTTTAGTCACCTGAGAGGTCCTCAAGGAGAGAGGAATGGATGGGTAGCACTTTAATAGAAGGCTTTAGGATCTCATTTAGTGCTACTCTAGATGCCTTCAATATAGATGCAGAAAAAGAAAAATTAAATGACTTCACAGGAATTAGCTTCATTCTGATCATGACTATTTCACATTGGCAGTTTATACTTGATTCGTCTTTTTAAATTCAAAACAAGAGCCTAGGGTGTAAATTCGAGGTAGCATTACAGTCACAGTATGTTTACACCACCTGTAAGGTGCCCGGCATCTAACCCCATGTGGCTGGAGATTTTACTTTTAAATGCATCACCAGAGAAAATTTCCAATTAACCATGCCAGGGAGGCCCTGATCAGTGTGTATGTTCTGTCCATCTCCACAACAACCCAATTCAGCAGAAAGGCCTCCATTTTACAGGTGAAGAAATCACAGCTCAGAACCAATTATCATTAGATCCCTCAGTCTCACTGGCTGTCAGTTACACCCACATCCTTCTCTGTGAAGGGAAGCTTTGGGCCTGATGTGGGCTGTGCAAGCTGACTCTCCTGAGATGATCAATGCTATTCTTGAACCTGGGAGAACTGAAGACAAGATGAGCACACAGACTCCTGGGATAGATCCTGCCTCTGGGTCCTAGGGTGGGACACAGTATCCCTTGCCATGTGCCTCTACTCATGTGAGGAGTCTGTTCCCATGTGTCAGCTTCTATGGCAGTGGGTCTCAACACTCCTAGTGCTGCAACTCTTTAATACAGCTCTTCATGCTGTGGTGACCCCAACCATAAAATTTTCATTGCTACTTCATACTTGATATTGCTGTTCTTATAAGTCATAATATGCAAAGTATCTTATATGCAACGTATCTGATATGCTGTCAATGTGAGAGGTTGTGCCTCACAGGCTGAGAAACATTGCTTTATATAATTTTTTTTAAAAGAAAGCCTTTATATAAGGAGGACCTGGAGTAGTCATAATGGCAGAGACACCGAGAAGTAGTGACAAGTGTCCGCAAGCTCAAGGCTGCTTGCCTTAATGACAACAGAGTTTTCTTGCTAAAGGCACAATCGGAAATCACTGTCCCCAGCACATTTCTTACCTCAATTTTCCCCCTTACAATGTCTGTCTGCTTGGACATGTCTGTCCAGGAAGCTAGTCCTTGTAGTCTCTGATAAAGGCAGAATGCTAAAGACAGGAATGGTTTCCCTCTTTCGGACAACCGTCGCTTGTATAGAAGTAAGTTCAAATCCCCCGTGGGTAACTGTGTGTCTCTCACATAGTGTATGAGAATTGAAATATCTCTTTGAGTTGAGAAAAACCAACTCCCACTTCAGATTTAGAGCTGACCAACAATTACTTTCAGGAGAATGAAGAAGCTGGCCAGGCCTGAAGACCCAGATCACCTCCCTGCCTGGGATAATCCCACCTACAGTAGACTTCAGCTTCACCTAGCAGGTGTTATCAGAAAAATCTGACCTTAAGATTCTGAAATCCACAATATGCACAAACCCTAGAGTTGTTAGGTGGATGATTTGGGGGATTTCTGCATGTTATAATCATTCTGGCCTCTTCTCTTCCCTTGGATTCACTCTGTTCTCTCTTGTCAGTTGGTCCTAGAAGGACCTTGGTCAACTCAAGGACTTCTTGGGAAGGAGTTTTGTTGTGGGAGTGAACATGGATCAAGAATGTATCCCCATTCTGACAGGGCAACTAAGGTCCAGAAAATCTTCCCCAGGCAAAGAACTGGGTCATGTGGGAGCCTACACTGTTTAACCGGGAGATCTGGTTCCTTTCTCCACAAGAAGCACTTGGGTGTTGACTATAATTTCTTAACCTTCTTTTCTATGTCACTTTTCAGAAGGGGCACTTTGCTCTAACTCCTCCATGGGACCTACCCTTCATTGTGGCTGGAGGACCCTATGGTGGTGCAGCTCTGAGCTGGGAGTGGGAGCACTCAGACTTACTTGGAAAAGTCTATTTTCACAGCTGATCTAGATGTGAGGAACATGTGCTTTTAAAGAAGCATGTGAAAGTATTTCCTGCAGGAGAGACCTCTGTGCATGGAAAGACAGACAGGACAGGGAAAAGCCTGTTTATTTGCTGCCATCACATCCTACCAGTTTCTCTATGGGGCGAGGCTTTGCCTCACCTTGGTACCAACAGCATGTCTTAAATGAAGCTTTTGCTGCTCTCTATAGTGGTGCCGATGTCAAAATGTTACTGAGTACCATGCAGAGCCCGGATTCAGGCTATATTAAAGTAGGCCATAGTTTCAGTGTTTCCTGCAAGGTACCATGGGAGAGTAGTAACGCAAGTCTGCATGCACCTCGACAGTTTTCACTAGGGTCTTTTAAGTCATTTTATAAAATTTTATAGTGAGTTCATATAAGAACAGGCACAAACCTAGACATGAACATACACACACACACACACACACACACACACACACACACACACACACACACACATACACACACACACACACACACACACACATACACACACACACACACTTTACTGACATGGTGCATATTCTTTGTACACCAAAATAAGGTGAGCATTAATGAAAATATACTAGTAATTGAATAAATGGAGGAAGGTGTGGGGAAATGGTGGCTTAGAGTTACTTAAAATGTCATATGCAGCCTCTCCTTTTGTTGGAGGTTAACCTTCAAGTGCTATTGGGTTTCGTTATTTTCTTTTGCCATAGCACACAGGACTAGGGTGGAAAGTAGGGTTTTCAGCAGGTTGGCAAGTACTGTAACACTGAATCCTAAGGCTGGAACACTATTAATGTTCTAGAAAATTACAGGCCAAGCTGATGAAGACACCTAGCTGACAATGTGGACATCTCAAGACATGTACTGGACAATGACAGAAATGTCTGAAGACTTGAAATGTTTGGGAATCACAGAGAGAATGGAAGGCCCCTGAGATTACACTTTACACTAAGGACAGTTTGTTCAGAAAGGGATGACATGAAATTTTGTTTCCTGTTACAGAAGTCAGTTGAATTTATCCAAGGTATTGTATGCCAATGGTAGCATTAACAGGACAAAGCCCATATTGTCTTGAAGTCTTATAAATTATGAGTATGTGTAGCAAGACCCAGGTCCTTACATAGTAACTGAGGACCTCAAATACAGTAACAATGTTATAGTGTGGTGGATGTCTAGTTACCACTAGCTTCTGTTTTGATACAGATGACTCTTTCTGTGGCATGGTTAGCTCATAATGAATGACTAGAGGACCTATGTTTGAGAATAAACAAACACTACATTGCTTCTGTAACTGCTGAGCTTTAAAGCCCTGGTGTGATAGCAACTGTTTGTGGACATTCTGGATTATTACTTCTGTATTTTTACGTTTTGAGTAACTCAGACTCTGAGTAAATCAGTTCAATTCCATAAATTGGAAATCAGTCACCTGGAAAAAATACTTGTTACAACAGGGACCTAGATTTGTCATGGAAAAAAAGGCAGCTTTTACTGGCCCAACTAGGTTCTGGGTTTGCACAGGCTGGCTATCCAGAAGAAATATGTGCTCACAGCTGTAGGCTACATTCACTATTTTTGCTCTTAGGTTCCTCCTTAAACTGCTTAGATTACGATAATTTCCTTGCTATCTATCAAAAGAATTCATTATGTGCAGCTGGCCTACAGGAAGATAGTCCCCATTCTGTATTTATAAATGTGCATAGTAGATATGGTCATCACTGATACTAGGTGAAGGATCTGCTCTAATATGGAAACTAAGTGATGCTGGAATAACATCCTGAATCCAGAATGACAGAGGGCCCTGTATGGATTCCTGGTAGCCTAACACATTGAGCCTGCACAGCTCAGTAAGGTAAATGTGAATACACATTTCCTGAGGTCTCTCTGTTTAATTGGAGGTGATCTTGTCCACCTAAGAGAGCACATGCCCTAGAAAGACAAAACCCACCTGCAGGAGCTGTGGTGATGCCTCACAAGTTAGAGTACCTACTGCTCTCTCAGAAGAAGCACGTGGTTCCTAACAATCATCTACAACAGGGAATGTGATTCCTTCTTTTGGACTATGAGGGAAATTCACCCAGGACAAGCCACAGACATACAGTAGAGAAAAAGACCCATTGACATAAATGATCATTCTACGCCTAATCCGCAACAATAAAAACACAGCATATATATGGTCTAGGACAACAGCATTTATCAAAACCTATTTCCCAAGATGATTTTGAAGGTCATTATCTGTGTGGGTATATTGACCGCGTACTACAAGAAAGCATGAAGCACATGGTTCTCCATTATGATTACTTCTATATTTCTTTGGAATCATTGTCAATTTTTCTGCAGCTCTACAACTATGAGTGTATATTAGTCAATATGTGGTACACAGGATCAATGATGAATGTGTGTTGTAGACTATTATATACTAAGATTAGCAGAACACATGACCGCATGGATAAAGAATGGCAGTGATCACATCATAAAATGTGCATCCAAGAAAAGAACACATTATCCAGCCAATATACGCTATCACACTTAGTACCCCTTGGTGACTTTGAATTCACTGTTTAGGCCAGAAACTCTGGACCATGCAGAATCCATCTCTAGCCGTCAGTTTTAAGAGCACAGGAGGGGACAGAACACTTGAATAAGAAAGATGGTTTCAGAGTCAAGACTTACAAATCAAATTTTATTCATAAGGAATGCAATTTAAAACAAAAAAGGATTAAAATGAATATTAATATAAATATTTAAAAGTATTTTCAAACGTGAAAAATATTAACAAGAACATATAACTATGAAATAACAAAAAGAAAACTTCATTTAAAATCATAACAAAAATATTTCTAAACAGCGTATTCTTAGTGAACATTTTGAAGCACAGTTATATTGCTGTTTCTCCTCTAGCAGGCAAATGGCATTGCAGTCCCCAAGTCTTCTCTCAAATGGTGTTATCCTAAAAAGAAAGGGAGTAAGACCTCAATCAGTCAGGCTCGCTTAGTGAAAGATAAATTTAGGGTTTCTTAGCAATTAATAAATTAACTGTGAGGGATAATATTCATCCAAAAAATGTTGTTACTATTCAGAATGGTAGTCAGCAGGGGACTCCTGAGAAAGCAACAGATTCTTCAGGATGCTCCCTTCCTGCTGTGTGTCCCATTCCTGCTCTCTTGCACTTTCTGAGACCAGGGAGAGGAAGGCAGTTATTCAGACACTGATTTGTTGGAGACCTGCATGCCAGCTGTCAGGTTTCTGCCTTGTACCACCTCAGCTCTATTGGAGGTCACCATTGATGTGTTAACTGATAACGTTGCTGGTGTGTCTGTGGTCAGGGCAAAGTCTACAGCAACCCTGACAGTAATGTGTGCTGCCCATCTGGGACTCAGAGTTAAACCAGTGCACACCATGAACAGCGCAATGGGAAGAGACCTCATTGGGTTACAGGAAGAAATGTGAAGGCCATGTGTCACCAAGATTAAAGACAATGACAAGGATTAATTTGCCATTTGCACTCGGTAATTATCCCTGAAAGGTGCTTCCCAACTTGGAGGTCACATGACCAAAAAATATCATTGATCACAGGACCAAAACTTGTTCAAAGCACTACATAGCATCCATTCTATCACTGGGACAGGAAATATTATGATATCAATTGTCTGTCACCATTTCTAGACTGCAGCTTCAAAAAGAGCAGCAAAGCATACTTGTTAATCATTCAGTTTCTGAAAAGTGCTGGACTTCCCAGAATAGTTGAGCATAGACAGAGCAATGAACAATTCCATTGCATGAGGTGGTTGTACTGTTGGGAGTGTAAATTAGTAAGCTGGTAGGGGAAAGCAAACAAGTATGAAATTAGCAAATGGAATGAGATGATGTTAAGCTGACACAGCTGCTTGTCCCTACCAGATGTGGCTGGGTCTGGAGGTTGCTCTTCTTCTCCTGTTCATCCTTATCGTTCTTGTGCAAGTCAACCAAATATTTCTGTAGCAGTGGTGCACAATCCAGATGTTCTGCTTTGCTCGCCTTCTTGAATGGGAACAACTTCTTCTGCACACATATCTTGTCCATATGGATCTGGCTGGGCAGGTTGCTGGAAACACACTCTGCATAGTTAGATCCTGCAGCTTCTTTCTCCCATTTCTACTACGAAGTCCCACAAACTTGCCCTGGACCCAGATACCAAAGAAAACTTCATACAATACATCTTGATACACATAAGGCTGCTGCACAAACATCAAGCAGCCAATTCAGGGAAGAATAAATTGTTTCTGTGACCCAAGTACCAAGAAGAGTCTATGTCTCTCCAAAAAAACAGGGGATATACATCTATCAATGGAAGTAAAATGCATGGGGGTAACATCAATTAATAGTGGGCAAATACCCTCAAAGGAGGTCAGGAGAATTAAGGGAAGGTCATGTTATCCTGTTGGTCCACACATTGAGTTTTGTTGAACCTGGTGTGACCCCAGAGGCCCAGTTCAGCCTATTAGCCATTTGGTGAGCTGAATCAGTACTGGTCTACCTAGAGCCTTCTGAAGATGCCTAGACACTCTGGGTATGAGTAACAGTCTCCTGTGGACCTAAAAACTGAGTCCAAAAGGCCCAGGGCACAGTGATGTTTAAGGAGCACAAGACATGGAGTCAGAACTGCAGACCTCCAATCCGAACAAAGGAAGGCAGGTGTGGGCAAAGCACAGTTAATGGCCTCTCTGACCAGTGCTCACCGATAGAAGTTAATCTCCTTCTGGAGCTCCTGAAATTTCTCACAATGCTCGATGTTCCTCATCTCTAAGTTGTGCAGTAATGACATGACCTCCCTCTCCTTTATCTTCAATTTTTCATAAAATGGATTTGACCTGACGTAGCGGCAGATCCTAGGAGAGTAAAACCCAGTGAACATCCTCTTTTAGGAATATATGAACTCAGGGTGGATCTTCTAGTACCCCAGCCTTGGAAGCACAATTTCTGAATTGTACATATTGGCATCTTCTTCAGCTTCAGAAACTTGGTATTCTGGGCCTAAGACACCATAAGCTAGGAATCCAGATAAAGGGTTCCCAAGTTCCCTTTCTTCAATCAGAAGGGCTGGATCTGCAATCAAGCTAGTTATGCTAACAAGGGCCTAGGCCAAAGCTCTACTGCCTCCAAGACCTAGAAAACTGTGATTTCAATTTTCCTGTTTTGACAACAGGAATTCTACTTTGTGAATAATTAATATTGTAGAGACAGACATTTTACACAATTATGGAGTTGAGACCAGAAATCGCCACAAAATTATAATCTGCCCAAAGGCACAAATATACAGACAAATGTGAGCACATTTGCAAAGAAGTGTGCAGTTGAAAGAGGGACTCCCAAAACAAAGCACTCACATCAGCATGAAAGTTTTATACAGGTAAATACTCAGGCGAAAACATAGACCCCTAGATTCCAAGTGTATGTGGGGGGAATATAAACATATAAAAATTGTGCATATGCATGTAAGTGTGTACAAACAGAGATACAGAAAGTGGGACACAGGCACAGGAAAAGAAAAGTAAACAGTAACAGAATGAGAAAGAGAGCCAAATATGGAAACAGAGAAACAATCAGAATCAGTAGAAATGCATGCCACATTATTGGCTCAGAGGTAAACAAGAAAGAAGGAGCAGGCCTGTGTCTCTGGCCATCTAGTCAAACATTGAGATGAACAATTTGGGATCTGTCACCTCAGGCTACTGCAACAAGAGTCCAGCACTCAGTCACCTTCCTAGCACACACCCAAACTCACAGCACCTAGAAGCTTGCAAAGCTACCACCTGTCAAGGGCTTTCCAAATGCACACTGGGAACTCATGCTCCAGGAACGTTATCCCTGAATCCTCACTAAGGCCACAAGTTCAGATTTTCAGCTGGAGGCAGCAGATGAGACCATTTCCCACCTCACTCCTGACCAAGGGTCAGGTTCTGAATCTCCTCTATATCAGAAATGAGGTTTAGGACGAGTATTTTGGGAGGCACAGCTTTCTAGACCCAACACCTTAATAGAATACGATGGAGGTGACATTGCAGGTCCATGAGTGACACAAGGCAGTTTGGAGCAATGCATACCTGTTGTTCCTGTATCTCTCTGTCACGTAAGTCAGGAGATCTCTTAGCTCATTTCTCTCCTCAGTAGCTGACTGCAGCTGTCTAATCAGTCTCTGCTCTTCTGTGTTCTCCGTGTTGGCGTCCTTGTTGATTACCACAGGGCCAGGGGATGATGTCAGTCTCCCATCCTCTGTAGGTAGGAGAACACAAGTGAACATTCATGGAGAGACTAGGGGAGTGTACATAGACCATGGCGATGCCCTAACAGGAGAAGAGCATGTGTAGAACACAGTGTCACCACAACGAGTTTGTTGTTGCCTAAGAGACCTCCTCAGTGGAAGTCAACTCTCCCAGCCCTCTATAGAGACCAAGAGATGTCAGATGCCGGGTGTTCCCTATGCCTGCCAACCATACTCAAGTACCACAGAGATGGTT